>NC_081534.1:31084168-31171668 GCF_030273125.1 Centropristis striata
GGCCTCGTTATGTTACGTTACGGTGAGAAAAACAACAAGGTGGAATCTTCCAGAGCTAATTGTTCCCAGACTGACTCTGTTAGAAACGATGATGATGATGACGATGATGATGATGATGATGATGATGAAGATGATGAAGATGAAGAGTTCGGTTTGATGAAGCGATGGTTGGTTTTGTGTTCTGACTCTGACTGACGTGAACATTACAACCTGTTGCACCCAAACATCATTAATGTCACTAAAGTTTGACATTAAAATGAGTCTCTGATGCAGCAAATATCTCAGATTTTAAACTAGAAAAGCACCAAGAGGTGACATAACTTTGACAATTTCTTATTTAAATTACATAAAATGTTTTTTTTATTTGCTGTGGCAGCTTAGATACCAACAGCATGAAGGTTTTGATTTGATTGATTGTTCATAATTTGGTCATATTGTGATTTTAATTACGTTTCCTGCAGTTTTTATTCTTTTATCCAGCCAGTTTGTGATACATTTACATGGTTTCTGATGAGACAAATAAGTCAATTAGTCAATCAGACTGAGTGCTTTTTAGCAGCTTGTGGCAGATTTTTGTAATTGTTTTCATTAAGTGAAGCTGCTTTTGCAATGCTGAGCACCTAGCATCCTTTCACTGTGTGCACCTCGTGTTTCTGCAGGAGCAGCTAGAACACCTTGAGTCTAAATACCTGAAGATAAGCAGAAAATCACCCAATGTCAAATGGCATTTTTCTCTTGATGAAATAAGAGGCGAAACTGTCTCTGAATCGTCCTTAATTACCCTGAAGGTCTCATCCACCCACACTGATAACTGTTTCCATGTCCAACGAGCTGTTTAGGAACAGCCTCAATCAAAAGCCGTGTTTCCTTTAGGGCAGGGGTCTCAAACTCTAATTACCTGGGGCTGTTGGAGGTAGTATCAAAATGACAAAAAAAGACACAAAATGACTGAAAAAACACTAAATTACTTTAAAAAAAAGACACAAAACGACCCAAAAAAAGACACAAACTGACCAAAAAAAGACACAAAATTACTAAAAAAGGAACAAAATAACCAAAAAATACACATAAATACCAAAAAAGACACAAAATTATTTAAAAAAAAACATAAAATGATTTAAAAAAGACACAAAATTACCCAAAAAAGACACAAAATGACCAAAAAAAGACACAAAATGACCAAAAAAACACTAAATTATTTTAAAGACATAAAATGTCAAAAAAATACACAGAATTACCAAAAAAGATGCAAAATTATTTAAAAAAAGAAGCAAAATGACCAAAAAAGACACAATTATAAAAAAAACAAAATTAGGAAAAAAAAGACCATTTACCAATTACCAAAAAAAGACATAATTAAAGGAACCTTCCACACACAACACGGTAAAGTGCCATTCATATAAAACTCACATTAAACTTTCATATCAAGGTGGGGGCCACAAAATATCATCACGAGGGCCACAATTTGCCCGCGGGCCGCGAGTTTGAGACCTATACTTTAGGGGGAAGAGTGGCCACTGGGAAAGTCTCAGGCCACGTCCCCTCTCAAATGTCCGCTCACTCTGCGTGTCTCCATTACAAAAAAAGTCCCCAGAGGGATTTAGAGACTCCGGAGGTGACGTATGGTTTTCGATCATCGCGTAATCGCTTAGAGACGCAACGGATTAAACACGGGAGACGCAACTGTGGCCGCCGCCGCTAACTGTGCACAACGTCAGCAGCTGATCATAAACAAACCAGCATGGCTAATTATGCACAGAGTCTCCGCTGATCATAAACATCATGATCGTAAATTAACCGGCATCTTTTTAAAATGATTTTGTGTCTTTTTTTTGTCATTTTGTGTCTTTTTTTTTTGTCATTTTGGGTCTTTTTTTAATAATTGTGTCCTTTTTTTGTAATTTTGTGTCTTTTTTAAGTAATTTAGGTTTTTTTTTTCATTTTGTGTCTTTTTTTTTAGTCATTTTGTGTCTTTTTAAAGTAATTTTGTGTCTTCTTTAGTAATTTTGTGTCTTTTTCTAATAATTTGTGTCTTTTTTGGTCATTTTGGCTTTTTTGGTCATTTTGTGTGGTTTTTTGGTCATTTTGTGTGGTTTTTTTTTGGTAATTTCGTGTCTTTTTTAAGTAATTTTGTGTCTCTTTTTGGTCATTTTGATACTGCCTCCAGCAGCCCCAGGTAATTAGAGTTTAAGGGGATTAAACTGGATAAATCTAACGTGTGAGTATCTGATACAGCAGTGTGCTTTGTGTCCTGAACTCCAGGAGTCGTTTTTTTTGTGTCACAAACTCACTTTGACCAATCGGCTCCTCCGGTTTCCCTCCGAGGATTTAAAAAAGGTCGGACCGAAGACGCCAAGAATGTGAGAACTAACAACATCTCTGAGGAGGACAGAATAGCTTTCTCTCCTGGGGTCTTAAATTCTAGGTTTCCCTCCCATCATTATACCGTACACACACACACACACACACACACACACACGTCCTGACACTGCACTTTTGCCCAGCGTGCCTCAGAGGAATTCCAGTTTCTTGCTTGTGTTTAAGTTTAGTCTCTGCTGAGAGGACTCTTAAATAATACTCCCTTTATCCTCGCTGTCCTCTCGCTCTATTTTAGTTTCTAGGTCTCTCTCTTTGTTGTCCTCTCTCTCTCTCTCCCTCTCTCTCTCTCTCTCTCTCTCTCTCTCTCTCTGTCTGTCGCCCCCCGAGGTTTTGCGGTTTGTCTCGAGCAGCCAGCTCTCTGCCTCTGTGGAAAATCCCCCCTCTCCGGCTAACAGCGGTGGTTCGATCCTGCGGTCTGGAGCTAAAAACGGGACAAACCATTTCACACAGAGAGACGCAGCTGGGGGTGGGGGGGCGGGGTCACGGGGCTGAGGGCGGGGTCACGGGGTCAAACGTCTCCCAGTGCCGACAAACAACTGACATGATGCATCGGAAATAGATAGATCAGGGATGGGCAACTGGAGGCCTGGGTCACAAAATGACCAAAAAAAGACACAAAATGACCAAAAAAATTACACAAAATGAACATAAAAAGACACAAAATGAACATAAAAAGACAAAAAATGACCAAAAAAATGACACAGAATGACAAAAAAAACACAAAATGAACATAAAAAGACACAACATGAACATAAAAAGACACAAAATGACCAAAAAAACCCACAAAATGACCAAAAAAATGACACAAAATGACAAAAAAACACAAAATGAACATAAAAAGACACAAAATGAACAAAAAAAGACACAAAATGACCAAAAACATGAAATCTTAAAAGTGCAGTGTAAAAATGCACAAAATTACTTATTGCAATTAATGTTGGTCTGCTGTTCTTGCACTGAAAACAAAATAAATCACAATAAGTGGTTATATTTTATTTGCTTCAAACCTTTTGTATTCCTATTTATACTGTTAAACATGCATTTGAGCATGAAATATGTTAAGTTACTGCACTGTTAACATATTTAAAATTGCAGTTTCATCATATCTGGTTAAGTACACGCTCCTATCTGTGGCCCTGTGGTAATGAACATGGAAAACTGTGGCCCCCTCCTGTATCTAAGTTGCCCATTCCTGAGATAGATAGTAATGGAATAAAAGTGAAATTAAAACTTTTCCTCTCCATCGTTACAGGCTGCAGAGTTCATGAAACAAACAGAAAACTAGAGTGACTAAACCAGCCGACTAAACTATTTGTTTGTTTGAAAAAGAGGTCAGCTGAACTTTACTGTGCAACTCAAGGCTTTCAGTGTTGGCACAAAAACCATTTCCTTTTTGATTTTTAATGCCTGTAGCTTGAAAAATAATAGATATTGGGCTGACTGCCTTCCTAACCAACATTTTATCACATGGGACCACTGGATTCTTAAGATTTTATAGTTTCTTATCACACTAATATATATCTGAAATCCTTAAACTGGGTCCTATGGAAGAGGATTGGGGCCAAGTAGGAGAAAAAAATGAGATGAGGATTTTTTCCCCCCATTATTTAGTTATTAGTTATTTAGTTTAGAAAAAAGTCGAAATGACGAGTTTAAAAGTCGAATGTTGAAGTTGAAATAAAACCAAACACAAAATGTTGACTTTATTCCCATTTTTAACTATTTTCTAAACTGATTAAAGGCGGAAAAAATCCTTCTCATAATTTTTTTCTCCTATCTGGCCCGATTCTTTTCCGTAGTGTTTTGCAAACTTCTTATGATACAAATATATCTCTGTAGTCCTTAAACTGTGTCCTTGTGGAAGAGGATTAGGGCCAGGAAGGAGAAAAAAATAATGGGGAAAAATAAGAAATTCATTATGCAGTTTCTAGAAAAAAGTTGAAATGACGAGAATAAAGTCAACTTTTTGAGTTCGGTAAAGCAGACTGCAAGCTACAAGCTGATTTTCCTCAATTCATCTAAAATATGTCTAAAAAAATTCACCTAAATTACATAAAAACAGATTTTCCCAAAACAATAGCTTAAGCAGCTGCTACCGAGAATATCTCATTTATGTATTGGAGGATTTTAGTTCTACTGCACCTTTAATATCGTGGTTATTGCTCATTTTATGACATTGATGAAACAATGTTCCTCTGATGACTTATTGACACGGGAACAACCAATCTGTGACATCTTTACAACTTTACAGAACACTGAAAGTCGGCTTTATTCTCAACATTTCTGTATAACCACAAACCAACAAATCAATATAACCGTAGCGCTTTTATTTTGAAGGTGCACAGAATGCGTTCCACACTTATTGCCTTTTGAATAAAGTTAATAAATGGCTAGTTTACTGCTTAACATACATGCTGTATATTGTTTTTGTGGGTTTGAATGGTATGTTGTGTTTAAGATAAGTGGAAATTTGAGTTTTTACTGCTATATTTGACTTACTCCACATCAACAGAGTCTTATTATAACATGTATTCTGACCAATAGCAGCTCAAAACCAGATAAAATACTGCTACAGCAGGGGTCTCAAACTCAAATTACCTGGGGGCCGCTAGAGGCAGTATCAAAATGACCAAATAAAGACACAAATTACTAAAAAAAAGACAAAAAATGATAAAAAAGACACAAAATTACAAAAAAGACAAAAAATTACTTTAAAAAGACACAAAATGACAAAAAAAATACACAGAATTATTTAAAAAAGACACAAAATGATCAAAAAGACACAAAATGGCCAAAAAAGACACAAAATGACTAAAAAAAGACACAAAATGACCAAAAAAGACACAGAATTACTTAAAAAAAGACACAAAATGATCAAAAAAAAGACACAAAATGACCAAAAAAGACACAAAATTACTAAAAAAAGACACAAAACTATTTAAAAAAAGACATACAATTACCAAAAAAAGTAATTAAAGGGATCTTCCACACACAAAGTGCCATTCATATAAAACTCACATTAAACTTTCATATCAAGGTGGGGGCCACAAAATATCATCACGAGGGCCACAGTTGGCCCGCGGACCGCGAGTTTGAGACCCATGTTTTACAGTACTTTCTGGAACTTTATACGAAAAGACGAAAAAACTCAAAAAATAATGATTAGTTTCCCTTATAACCACCTTAAACACAGTCTGTATAACTTGGCTTGTATAACACTGTGAACCTTTGATCTTATCCATCTTATATTTCCCTTAAATGTATTAAAACCTGTAAGAAGTTTCTCCAGCTGAATGACAATATGTGTATCTCTGCTCACTCTGAGTGATATTCAAACCTTCCACATCTTATTTTTACATCTGCACCATAACATCAAAAGGAAATATTATATTCAGTCCGACTGATGCGTTTGGTTTCTTTGGAAACGTTTGTATCCTCAGTAGACTTTAAAATAAACTCCTGTGGCTTTTTGAGAAGAGAAGTTTGGCTCCTTCACATCAGATTATAACTGCGGACCCAGCGGAGGCTCCTCCAGAGTCCAGGGGTCAAAGGTCAGCAGCTGATGCAGAGCTTGTTGCACCGATAAAGCTTTTTCAAAACTGAACTCCACTTGAACCCTGAGAGTCAAGTTAAAAAACACTCCTGTTGACATTTTGCTCAACAGTTTTGTGACTTAAGGAGCTTATCATGTCGCAGAGGCCCGGTCCTGTTCCACCTCCTCACACACACACACACACACACACACACACACACACACACACACACACACAGAAAGAGTGTGTGAGTTGGAGCCCTGCAGCCAGTCAGTGTTCAGCTGCTGATAGTCTCACATAGACACACAGATCTCCTCTCCCTGCACACATTATCATTCTGCTAGAGGGGAAAACTGGATTTCTTTAACCCTTTGATGCACAACATGGCCTAAAGTGACCCAGTGACAGAGTTTTTATGTTCTATATCTTTGCAATAAATTATTCTCATCATTCAGTATTCCAGGTTTTCCTCAATTAGTTTGTTTTTGATCATCATACATCCTGATTTTTATGTTTACCTTCATTCATTTTTTAATAAAAATCACTTTTTGTGATCGTTTTGGTAGACAGATGTGTCAATTTGCTTGCCTTGCCTACTCACTTTCCTGTCTTATTTTTAGTTAATTTATTTTCAGATTTTGTATTTTATTTCATTTTTAATTTTATTTATTTATTTATTTATTATTCTTGTATTTTTTATGACCTCCATCCTGTCTGTTTTGCTTGATGTTTGTTTGTATGTTGTAATAATGAAAATATAATAAAAACTTTGAATTATTAAAAAAAAAAATCCCTTCTATGTTTCAATGCACAACATGGGTGAAAAATGACCTATATCCATTTTTTTTTAGCTAAGTAGCTTGCTAAGTTAACTACTTAGCTAAGTTCTTGGCTAAGTATTTAGCTAAGTAGCTTGCTAAGCTAACTACTTAGCTAACTTCTTGGCTAAGTATTTAGCTAAGTAGCTTGCTAAGCTAACTATTAAGCTAACTTCTTGGCTAAGTATTTAGCTAAGTAGCTTGCTAAGCTAACTATTTAGCTAACTTCTTGGCTAAGTCAATTAGTTAAGTTAGACGTCATAATACAAAAACTTTTTCTTCGTAAAATATGAGAGGCAAAATGGAAATAATGATCTGTTGTTATCAAAAACAAGATATTTAAAGATACTTGGAATATTCAATCATAAAATGAGTTGATATTAAAAGATAGAGCACAGAAACACACAGCAGCATTTAATAACATGGGGAATAATTGAGCGATTACGTCACCAATATGCAAATGAACGTATGACATCATTTGCCGTAAGCACTCTAAAAAACTAGAGAAAACCTGCATATCATGGTCACATTGTACAGTTTAAGGGATCCCATGCATAAAGAAGTTTTTATGTACACAAATTACTGCAGGCTTCGATTTATTAGCCTCTCAAATATAGATCAGCATTGAGCTTTAACATTTCTGTCAAGGCCGCACTGGATCTGCAACTATTTAACATTAACATTTCAGTTTAATTTAGAGTTTTTGTAATATAACAGAGAAAATATGGTAAAACAACATAAATATCTCATCTTTACAACAACAACAACAACAACAACTCTAAATAAAATCCTTAGAAAAGGTGTTTATGGTTTCCATTCATCACACTAATTATATCAACTTTTAGTTCAACAACAAAAACAGCTAATTGACACGTATTAAAAATCATAATGGAGCACCTTTGGTTTCTGTTTACTTTTGGTTGTTCAGAGGATTAATATTAATTATCCTGCTGCTTCATTCTGTGAGTCACTAAAAATAACAACAAAACACACAGAGAGACAACAAAGCAGCAGAGCAGATCCCAGGTGTGTGTGTGTGTGTGTGTGTGTGTGTGTGTGTGTGTGTGGACCCCGACAGTAATTCACCAGATGTTAACAAACAGCTGATCCCAGGCCAGCACATCTTTTATAACAAAACTACAGAGTGTGTGTGTGTGTGTGTGTGTGTGTGTGTCACAGGTCAGTGGCGTCAGACTCAGTGTGAGACTTTAATCCTCTGTTGCCATGAGAGCAAGAGTGTGTGTGTCTGTTTGTGGGTGTGTGTGTGGGTGGGTATGCCTTTTATAAACTGGGTAACACACACACACACACACACACACACACACACACATACATACAGAGACAAACACAGACACACACACACACAGACACACAGAGACACAGACACACACCTACATACAGACACACACATACACACACACACACACAGCTACTCACATATGGACACACACACACACACACACACACACACACACATAAAGACAGACAGACACACACACATCGATACACAACACACACACACAGAAACAAACACACACACACGCACACAGAAACAAACACACACACACGCAAACAACACACAGACACACACAGAAACACACACACACAGAGACACACACATACACACAACACACAAAGACAGACACATACACACACTCACACAACACAGACACACATCGATACACAACACACACAGAGAAACAACATACACATATACACACAACACACACACACACACACACACACACAAAGAGACACACACACAGACACATACAGACAGCCACACACAGACACACACAGACACACACAGACACACACACACATAAATGAGGTTATAGTAGTTTTGTTTGTTTTGATCAGTGTTTTTCTCTTAGTAACCAGCAGAAAGCGGCTCCGCCTCTGAATCACATTATTTAAACCTCTTAATCCCCAAAAACTGGAATGTTGCATAAATCTTAAATAAAAACAGAGTGTGTCAAATTCAGAATGAGTGCATATATTTACAAAATAACTACATTTCCCCATTTGTGACCCATATTCAGTGAATGAACATAATAAAAGGACAAGATATCTAATGCACAGGATTTGAAAGTCATTGCATTCTGTCTTTATCATGTTGTTTTTTTTACAGCGTCCCAACTGTTTTGAAAGCAGGGTTGCAATGGAGACAACTGTTTTTCTAAAAAAAAGAATGTGTTTTTATAAATAGAGCCTCCTTATGCCAAATCTTTCTGAACATCTTGAGGCTCATCACCAGAATCTGTGACATATTTATTGCACTGAAACACCAGAAGCACACCAGATTTAACTGCTGTTGGAAACAAGTAAAAAAATAAATTCTGCTCCATGAAAGTTCTTGGAAAACTACCAGAAACTATCACTTTCCCATTCTGCTAAGTCCAAAGCAGCACAAATAATAACTTACTTATGTATTAGTCTAGAAGCTCTCAGTTTATTATATATGGATGTAGACACAAATGTCTCTGAATTAACCAATGGTGGTTGGGTGTCAAACTTTCTGAAATTCCAGCTAAACAGTCTTTAACCCTGTGGAGTCCCCAAAAGCTCCAAATAATGACTTGTTGACTCCATCCAGACTAGAAAACAAAGCAGCGTGGAGTCCTACTGTAAATTTACCTCTAAAGTTCTGGCTGTAAACTCCATGAGGCCAGTTTCAGATGATATACCAAGTAAAACTGGAGACAAGCTCAAATAGATTTAGTATAAAATGACAGAACTGGATGGAACCCTCTTATATGTTAGATTTGACACCTTTGTTCACATTTGCAACATTTAAAATTCTTTATTGAGCATGATAGTGTTTTGAAAGTTAAAAAAAAGATTCAAAATCACATTTTATGTTGGACTAAAGGACTAAAAAAGACACAAAATGACCAAAAAAAGATACAAAATGACCAAAAAAGACACAAAAAAGACACAAAAAGACACAAAATGACCAAAAAAAGACACAAAATGACCAAAAATGACACAAAATGACTACAATGACTAAAGAAAGACACAAAATGACCAAAAAAAGAAACAATGTTATTAATTCTGTCTTTTTTGTGTCCTTTTTGTTCATTTTGTGTCATTTTTTGTTCATTTTGTGTCATTTTTTTGTTCATTTTGTGTCTTTTTTGGTCATTTTGTGTCTATTTGTTCATTTTGTGTCATTTTTTGTTCATTTTGTGTCTTTTTTTTGTTTATTTTTTTGTCTTTTTTGTTCATTTTTTGTCTATTTGTACATCTTGTGTCTATTTGTTTACAGTGCAGTAACTTAACATATTTCATGCTCAAATGCATGTAGAACAGTATAAATAGGAATACAAAAGGTTTGAAGCAAATAAAAAATAACCACTTATTGTGATTTCTTTTGTTTTCAGTGCAAGAACAGCAGACCAACATTAATTACAAGAAGTAATTTTGTGCATTTTTAACACTGCACTTTTAAGATTTCATGCTCAAATCCATGTAGTTGTACTGAGGGCCACTTCAAGTGAGGGTGCGGCCCGTATGCGGCCCCCGGGCCTCCAGTTGCCCATCCCTGCCTTAGATCTTCTAGTTTCATATTATACCAGGATCTCCAGTATGTTCATAAAAGTGAGCCCGCTAAAGCCTCCGGGAAAAAAACGAACGCTACATATGGATACTTGGCGACCATGAATCGATATAATATCACCACATGGAATATCGTGATACTATGTTGTATCGATCTCTTGTTTCTGGGACGTTCAGACTGACTGAACCATTTAAATATGGCGGCTTGAAACAGCTTCTGAATCATCGACATTTCTCTGGTTTCTCCCTGGCATGACATACAACATTACACACTAATTAAAGTGTCCACTGCTGACTGCATGTCTGCATCTCCTCACTGCAAATCATAAAAATCACAAACGGACTGAAGTAATTAGAGCCAAAGCTTCAGCATCAGTTTTATAGATACCAACAGATCAACGAGTCTGTTAAACGGCTTCTTGTTGACTTTTAATGACTTTATTGGCTCTGTGACTGTTGAACAGATTTATGAGGACACTGGATCTCTGCTACATCACCCGACCCCTCCCTCCTCCGATGGGAATGGCCACCCGGTTGCCGTGGCAATGGATATACACAAACAACAGCGATACCATGGAATACCGCAAAATATTTACAACCAGACTGGACTCACAAAGGAACACACACACACACACACACACACACACATATACAGAGTCACACACACACACACACACACATACAGAGACACACACACACACACACACACACACACACACACAGACAAACTCAGAGACACACAGAGACACACAGACACACACAGACACACACACACACACACACAGACAAACTCAGAGACACACAGAGACACACAGACACACACAGACACACACACACACACACACACACCAACATACAGACACACACACAGACACACACACACACCAACATACAGAGACACACACACACACACCAACACACATACACACACACACACACACACACACACACACACACACACACACACACACACACACACCAACATACAGACACACACACAGACACACACACACACACTAACACACACACACCAACACACACACACACACACACACACCAACACACAGACACACAGACACACACACACACACACACACCAACATACAGAGACACACACACACACACACACACACACACACACACACACACACACACACACACACACTTAAACTCCCTCACGTTTTCTGTCTCTCTCCAACACACACTCGAGGCCGTCGGTCCTGTTTTGGTTGTTTTGGTCCTTGGCGACGCCACCATAGCAACCACTCGGCTATGACATCATCTCTCTTGGAGAATGAGAGGAGACAAACAGACACACGCTGTCTTTGTCTCTTTCAATTAAAGCGGTGGCGTTCTGGGACTGACGGCGTTGTGAACACGCGGCGCTCTGGCAGCAGGAAGCTTCACGGGGAGCGTTTGCATATTACAGACTTTAAGTCCCGGAACATTTTCTGATTATCTCACAGGCTGATTTACACACACACACAGACACACACACAGCTGAGGTGTTATCAGGCGGCCGCTGTCTAAACATTAGATTAAAGCCACTTCCTCTGACTGAATCAAAGCGGGCGATCAGCCGCCGACTCTATTCAAATCCAGAGGTTCACCAGCAGCGGCTCTGCCCTCTGATAAGGTTTATCACCTCCTTTATGGAGTTTACGCTCCGCTGATGGGAGTAATGATCCCACCAAGACTTTATCTTACATGTCAGGACAGACAGGATTAAGTTATAACCGTTTCAGGACCACAGCTGGCAGCGCAAATACCACCACATGTGATTTACTGCAGCTACTGAGTCTGAGTCCAGACCAGAGGAGGATCTGAGTCCTGCATCTGACCCACAAAAACTGCAAATATGTAGATGTATTTTTTACGAGCATGGATAAAAATATGAATGATGTACAGTAGGCAACTCGGGAAAAAATAGTTTGTCTTAAATTTTTCTTTTAACCTGTATGTTTTATCAAAAAAAAAAAAAAAGAATAAAACTTAATTAACAAAAAAGAAATACAATTTAATTTTTTAATAAAATTATTATTTTTTTTAATTATTTTTATACACGGAATTAATAAAAACAAATTAGAGTATTTTTTTATAGTCGGAAAAAATATTTTTAAATAAAATAATTTTTTCATTTTTTTTAAAACATTGATACAATTTTTAAAATGTTTTTAATGTTTTTGTTAAACCCTCTGAACTTCACGACCAGCCAGAGGGTTTGAAAAGTATGCTTTCTTTTAAAAAGTAGCTAAATTTACACCAATTTTTCATGCCAGAAACATCCAATGATCCTTGAAAAAATTGTGTAAAGTGTTTGCTTAGACCTCAACTGGCTTATGGAGATCATGTGATATGACTAAAAGCTTGAGAATAACTATTAGCACTCTGAAATGTGTGTTTTATTTGAAAGATCACCAAAAACACACAATGTATCGTCAAAATTGTAACTTTCTGACAGTCCTTGAATAAATCATAGGTTATGAAAAATTCCGAAATTGAAGCTTAAAATGTTGATATTTGTGTCAGAATCACTTTATTCTCCATGTGTCATTCAAAATAAAGTGTTACTAAAAAAAAAAAAACTAAAGTGTTAATAAAGTGCACTAACCAGATCCTGTTAAAAACATTAAATTCTGCTCCTCAGAGACACTGTGAAGACATGAATCTGTTTACACAGAGCCGAGAGGAGAGGACAGGAGAGGCTGGAAACATGACAATAATAAAAATGTTTCCAATATTGGGAACACTTCTGGACAGTTATATACAAAGAGATTCCGTTTTCCTACTTTGTGTAAAAATAAATAATAGAAGAAATTCAACCTGCACTTTTTTATATATATATATTTAGAGATTCATAACATTATATGTGTGTTATTCTGCACAAAGGACACTTTTGAGTTCCCCCAATTCTAGCCGTGATTGTGCTGATTCCATAGGAGGTGCAAGACTTATATATTGTATTTATTGTAGAGAAAAACAAGGACACAGTGAGTCAACTGTAACTCCCTGAAACTGCTCGGCCTTCAGGGTTAATTGCATTTTTGAACATCCACTTGGTGTGTTTAAGGTTACTTTGGTTTTTCACCTGAACTCCAGAGACAAATAATGCTCCAGAATGTGAACAAAAACACCCATTTTCCCCATCTTGGGAGCATTTCAACCTTTTTCCAAAGTCCATCTGGAATTAATTTGAAAACATTTGCTGGTAAGGAGTCAGTTCTGGTTCTGAGCTGCAGGTGCGGATATATCAACTATTGTTATTTTATCAATTTTACATTTTTGTCTGATGTCATCTCCATCTCTTGGAGCATCACTGTAGTCTCAGTGGAGCACTTTCATGATTAAATTAATTCCGACAGTGTGAGCTCAGTGGTGTGGACCAAGGTTATAATAGTTTTGGATTTTTCATTAGTTTTAGTTTTAATTTCGTTGTGAATTTTTGTTTTCAAATTCAGTTAGTTTTAGTTAGTTTTTAGAGTGAGTTTTCTAGTTTTAGTTTAGTATTTATTTTTTGAAAATGCTTAGTTTAAGTTTAGTTTTTATTAGTTTTAGTTTTTTTGTAATGGGCTATGTGTTGGGTGCCAGATTCAAAGAGTTCATAATAAATGTTTCCTTTATTTCCTTTGGTTTATTCATCTCAGCCCCAATAAAGTTATTAACTCTTACAGTTCTATGTGTTTTGAATTTTGGTTGGAGTGTAGACATCCCAGTCTCAGTAAACATATTTACCATGTGTTGCATGTTCAAATAGAAACACTGAATTATGAATGAAAAAAGTGGACAAAAACTAAAACTAAGGCCATTTTCACTATAATTTTAGGTAGTTTTGTAACCACATAATACAGCTTCAGTTAGTAATCGTTTTTTTTTTTTTTTTTTTTTAATTCTAGTTTTTATTTTTATTTAAGTTAATGAAAATCTTTTTTCAATTCTAGTTTTCGTTAACTATAATAATCTTGGTGTGGACTCACCATGCCGTGGTTGAGCCACTGAGGGATGAAGTTGTCCAGTAGTCTGGGGTAGACCAGGTCTCTGTCGTACAGGTACAGACTCCAGAACGTGAACACCACAAACTAAAGAGAGAGAAAACACACACAGGGTTAACACAAACATCACTGCACATATCAAAGCCAAGCAGCTGCACAAAAGCACTTGAATTACCAGCATTATTTATTTATTCCTTAATAGGGCACTCATTGAAATACTTGCAAATTCCAAATTTCAAACCTAGAGAATATTGGAGGATATTACATACGGCCAGAATGTGTAAAAAAAACCATACGAAAATAATATTTTTAGAAAAAAGTTCAAGAGATTAAAGTGGCAAATCGACGAGAAAAAAAATGTGCAGATTTATGAGATTTAAAGTTGTGAATCTGGGAGAAAAAAAGTTCTTTTTTCCCACTTTTTTCCTCGTAAATCTGCGACTTTTTTCGCGCAGATTTGCCACTTTAAATCTCTTAAATCTGCAACTTTTTTTCTTGTAGATTTGCCACTTCAATCTAGTAAATTTGCAACTTTTTTCTCAAAATATTACCTGAAGTTACCAAATATAGTTCTTTGCCCGATAAAGGGTTATTATCATAAAAAGCCACGGCGCTACCATCTCTGTCATATACTCAATAAATATGAAATTTTAAACTTTGGGAATCTGATAAAGCACTCAAATGTCTGCTTACTTTTTAAAATTATTCACAATGCTGCAGCTCCCCCTTAAAAAGAAACTGTCAAGACGATGAATTGTGTGTGTGTGTGTGTATGTGTATGTGTATGTGTGTGTGTGTGTGTGTGTGTGTGTGTGTGTGTGTGTTGGGGGGCAGCCTGTCCTGTCCTGTTGAATCTTGCTTCAATGTTTCTATTTGTCTATTTTATATATTGTCTCTTTGCCTTGTTCTGTAATTTTACTTAATCATTTTCTTTTTCTATACTCATTTTCTATAGCCTGGCTAACACCAGACTACGTATATCACAAATGAGATCTAGTCTGGTTACCAGCCATTCATTTCTCCGTAGAGGAGGTGTGGTTTACGATCCTCCAGAGCCGTTTATTGGGCGCTATGAATGTCTATCATAAGCGTCTGTAGGTAGCTCTTAGCCAATCAGATCAGTTATACCAGATGACGTATGTAGAGCGACAGAAATTGATGTTTACATAGCCAGACTAGCCCATCTCTACTTTGGGACTAAAATGCTCAATTCTGCTTCTGCAACGTTTTTCTGCAGCATGTTCTGACTCTTGCTGCTCTGTAGTTTCAGCTCACAGTCTACCGGGTGAGTTGGTGTGTGTGTGTGTGTGTGTGTGTGTTGCTTGCTGCTTTGCTTCTCCAGTTCTCGCTTTCTGCAAGATTATTTAGTTTTACGCCTTATTTCCCCCTCATGTCATTCAGCCACACACATCCACTGATTTTATGGTCAATAGACGAGCTGCTGGGGGTCTCTGGGGGCTCCGCTGTCCCCCGGCTCGTAGCCAGATCACCGTGGTTACAGCAGCGAGCGGTAGCGGGGCTAGTTGGTAGATTAGGCTTTGGCCAAATCCTGTCGGAAGCAAGACTAAAACATCCTTTTTGGTGACGAAAAGTCAAACGTTGTTCTTCTTTTAAAACAAACTCTGGTTCTAAACTATCTAGAACACCGTCTACAGCTAGATCCAAAGAGAGCTTTGTGTCTGCTGCAGCCATGTTGGATCCGTAAGAAAACTACAAAACTACAAGCTTCCATCTGTCCAACTGTATGCGTCATCGTCTTGCCGTCCCTCCCCGTTCTGTGATTGGATCCTAAAACAGGGCTAAGAAACGGCCTTAGTTTCCAGACTGTGTTGCAGTTTGAAATAAAATCGAGCGTGCAAGGCCGTATGGGTATACAAGGCTACAAAAACACTTGAATTAACAGCATTATTAAAGTGCTGCTGGTCAGCAGGCTGCTGCTGCTGCAGAGATGTGAGGTCAGTGATTAGAAATAATCCTCAGTTATTACTCGGTGTCTCTGTGAGGAGACTCCTCTGTGGGAGAGCTGCGTCTCTTTTGAAGGAGTGTGTCTCGAGTGTTGCACCGTGACTCTAATGAAAAGCTTTATTGTCGCTCTGCACTAAGAACACAATAAGCAACACAAGCTGTCTCAGTGCAGACAGATATAGACTCCAGTCAGACTCAGTTCACACGTCGGATCACTTCAGACTGGACCTGTTTTGCTGCACTCTGGCATTTTCCACTTTACTGTTTTCACACCTGCTGCTGCCGTATGTTGTGCAAATCTTGTGTTCTTTTAGTTTTATTTATTTAGGTATACCTAAATTACAATATACAATATAAATTACAGTATACTGTGATTTATATTTTTAATATATATTTTATATTTTTAATCTAAGTAACGTTAACCAAGACCCAGGAAACTATATTTCGTTCTTTCATAAGTCTGAGTTGACAAAATCAAAAAAAACAAAACTCAACTTGGACTTGAAAACACTTGATCCCTTCCCCAAAGCCCAGATTAAAAAGTATGTTATTTAAAAAGAAATGAATACTCCTAATTTTTCAGACTTAACTGACATTAACACTACTGTTTTCCAACATACACCCAGACAGAAACCAATCAAGTTGCAGCTGGAAGAAGTCGAAACTGAGCAGTGAAAAATTATACTAAACATGATTTTGTTCGCTTACATAAACTACATGTTGCTAAATTGCAGGTGAAAAAATTACAGTTGGAAATGCTACAACTTCCAACTTTGTTCCAACTTTGTGGCCAGTATTAGTAAAGTTTATATAATGTTTAGGTGATGTTAGTTTAACAGATAATTTTGGTAATATGTAAATGTTGGCCTCTGAAAAGTATCTACATCTATGTGACTCAATACTTGAGATGCACCTGTAGGTGAGGTTGTGCTGAAATAAATGATTCTTACATGGCAGGATAAACATTTTTAAGTTCATATACAAGCAGAAAGAAAAAGAGTCAAACTGGACAAAATACACACACACACAGACACACACAGACAAACAAACACACAAAGAGAAACATATACTATGTCCCTGTGTGTCACATATCCACACACACACACACACACACACACACACACACACACACACACACACACACACACACACACACACACACACAGACATGGACACACACACAGACATGGACACACACACACACACAAACACACACACACACACACTGTGTCCCTGTGTGTCACATATACACACACTTTCTCTAGTTTCTACACAAAAAAATACATGCCCATATGGAACATGCATACACAGCTGTGTGTGTAATGTATGCACCTGCACACCTGTGCGTGCACACATACACGCACACGCACACACACAAACACACAAACACACAAACACACACACACACACACACACACACACACACACACACACACACACACACACACACACACACACACACACACACACACACACACACACACACACACACACACACACACACACACAGAATTGTGACAATATCCAACAGCCCTGAACTCCAATTAAAAGCATTCGTATTTTTCATTTAAAATTGAATATTGTATTGCTTAAATTTATCTGAAGAGCATATCAACTTACTAACTTGTTTAGGACTCTAAATGTACGACTTGTCTCTAGTCGTGAGTGCAGAAAAAACAAAGACTTTGCCCCACACCTGCCTGGTGAAACCACAGGTAAAGTGTTATTATACTACAGTATATGAGCGTGTGTCTGCTCCGTCTCCTCTCTGAGCTGCTCCAGTGGTGAGAGCAGCGTGCTGATAACAAGCTGATTGCCACATCAGTTTCCTGCTGGCAGCCTGTTACAGCAGCCCCGCGTGTCCCACGTGCCCTGAATGCACCATAAGCTCTGGGTCGGATGTATCTCCAGCAGACTGTCTGGAGCCGGGCCAGAACATGTTCTGCAGGACGGGGGTGGAATTACCTGACTGTCATCTGGGTTCTGAACCAAACGCCCCTATTGTACCAGAGAGGAAGGTTCTCTGCTTTCAGCAGGCCGGAGGAGGCAGGACACACACACACACACACACACACACACACACAGAGAGACACACACACATACATACACACACACACACACACACAGACACACACACAAAGACACACAGACACATACACCTACACACACACATAGACACACACACACACACACACACACACATGTATACACACACGGACACACACACACACATATATACACACACGGACACACACACACAGACACACACACACAAAGACACACGGACACACACACATAGACACACACACACACACACACACACACACACACACACACACACAGAGACACACACACACACTGACACAGACACACACACACACACTGTCCCTGTGTGTCACATATACACACACACTTCCTTCCTTCTAGTTTCCACACAAAAAACTACATGCCCTTATGGAACATGCATACACATAAATGTGTGTAATGTATGCACCTGCACACCTGTGCATGCACCACACACACACACACACACTGTTTCCATATCAGTCCGGCTTGGTTTCCAGACATTAGCTGTGGTGATAATCATGTCTATTGTTCTGTGTGTAAACTGAACTCTGTGCCCAACTCACACACATGGCGCCGTGCCAGCTGACTGCTTCTATAGGTGTGTGTGTGTGAGTGTGTCAGAGAGTGTGTGTGTGTGTGTGTGTGTGTGTTGCAGCGATCCGACTTGCACCCTGGATGCTTAGTTAGTTATCAACTGTGTGGTTTTAGTGCCTGTGTGTGTGTCTAGCATGCATATTCATGACTGTGTGTGTGTGTGTGTGTGTGTGTGTGTGTGTCTGGGATATGGTTGTGGTCAGACAGCCATAGAAGTTCCTCAGAGCGGCAGCTACAGGGCACCTCGCCAACTCAAGTCTTGAATAAAAGTGTGTCTATCGGTGTGTGTGTGTGTGTGTGTGTGTGTGTGTGTGTGTGTGTGTGTGTGTGTGTGTGTGTGTGTGCGGTAGAACCATGTGAGTGGAGTCTGCCAGCGCTGTGAGAACAGCCCGAGGATCAGACGGAGGTCACCGTCTGGCTGTCTGAACCAGCAGAGGACGACTCGACACTGTTTCCTCTGTTCTGTTTATTTAAACCCAGCTCCAAATATAAACAGTCGCTGATTTTTTATTTTTTATTTGCTTGAGGTGCCATCTTAAAATTCCTCGTTCTGTCTCACCAGGACAAGACAAAAGATATTTAGTCTACAATAATACACAACGGAGAAAAAGTAGAAAATCGGCATATTCGAAAATAATTTCAAAATAAAAGTTCATTTTAAGTATTTGCTTAGAGCTCAATCTGCTGGTGAAGATAATGTAATATGACTGAAAGCTCTAGAATAGCTTTTTTCACTTTTAGAAAGAAACTGTAAAACAGGCATTATCATCGAAGTTTGAACTTTCTGACAGTCCTTGAATGTATCATAGGTTATGAAAGTTTTTTTCCCAAAAAGTGACCAAAACGAAGCTTAAAATGTTGATATTTGTGTCAGAATCTCTTTATTCCCCATGTGTCTCCGTGTGCCATTTTTTTACACAGAGCAAAGAGGAGAGGAGAATCTGAAAACATGATAATACTTCAATACGTGGACTATTTTGGTAATTCTACATCTTTTTTTGGTAATTGTCTGTCTATTTTTGGTAATTTTGTGTCTTTTTTTGTTATTTTTGGAAAATTTGTGTCTTTTTTTGGTAATTTCATGTCTTTTTTTTGGTAAGTTTGTGTCCATTTCGGAAATTTTGTCAGTCATGTGACAAATATTCACTGAAAATCAGTTTACACAGATCTGAGAGGAGAGGACAGGAGAGGCTGCAAGTAGATTGTAAGTAGTAGTAAGTAGCGCCTTTTCTTTTCTTTTATTATGTGTTATTCTGCACAAAGACATGTTTGAGTTGTTCCCACTTCTAGCCATGATTGTGCTGATTCCATAGAGCTGCAGGACTTATAGATTTATAGAGATTTTATATATTTCAGTGAAATACAAGGACACAGTGAGTAAAATGTAAAAATAGCACAAAAAAAACGCCCTGAAACTGCTTGATGGAGTTCAGAGAGTATCCAATAATCATGGAAATGCAAAGTTTCATTCACAGAGTTTCCCTTCAATGCTGCTTCCAGCTTTAACTATTGGTAGTTGTTGTTAATAATGCTTCATATTGTCGGATAATTTTCTAATTGTTCATCAACCCCTCCTCCTCATTGCTTACACTCAGCTGTAGTTCTCTCCCACATTTATCAAGCAGTGTGTGTGTTTGCTGACAGAAAGCCTTTATATAACTCAAAGATGCCGCTGAATAGTTTATTGTTGCTGTTAAGTAAACCCTCAGACGTCTTGAGAGAGAGCCTCTGGCTAACTGAACTCATGTGACACCAAACATCCAAACAACCGATCTGATTCTCTTGTTATACAGAGAATATGTCTGAATGTATCATCACTGATACAGTGAATGAGACAGATTCCTCCTGACCTGACTGGTGAGGGGAGTTTTACTCACAACAGCCGTGTTTCCACTATAGTCCAATACCCTGAATGAGGCGGGTCTCACTCGCCGAAACACTCCTAATTTGAATATGAGCCGTCCTGAGCGGTCCTTTGACGAGACATTTTTCGTCCCTGTAGAAGAGCAGGGTCGTTTTTCTCCCCTGTGACATAGTACTCGACGCCACAACAACACGCCATTTGTAAAAGCCGGCGAAGCAGTGTTGCCAACTTAGCAACTTTGTTGCTATATTTAGCGACTTTTCTTCAAAAAAGCAACTGGCGACAAATCTAGCGACTTTTTCTGGTGTTACTGGAGACTTTTGGAGACTTCTGCAGCAGTCTCTCCCAGCTGCAGAGCCGGAGGGGATGTTAAGCCCTTAGCATCCAGTCTGCAAATTGCTAATAGGCTAACAGTTAGCTCTGTAGCAGTACAGTGTGTATGTGCTGCTGTTGCAGGAGGTGTTAGCTTAGCCATCTCTGTTTGTTTACAACAGGGATGGGCAACTGGAGGCCCGGGGGCCACATACCTCAGTACAACTACATGCATTTGAGCATGAAATCTTAAAAGTGCTGTGTAAAAATGCACAAAATTAAGTGTAAGTAAGTGGTTATTTGCTTCAAACCTTTTGTATTCCTATTTATACCCTTTTAATGCATTTGAGCATGAAATATGTTAAGTTACTGCACTGTAAACATATTTAAAATTGCAGTTTCATCATATCTGGTTAAGTGCACGCTCCTATATGTGGTTTCTAGGCGCTTAGCAACCACTCAAAGCGCTTTACACTACAGACTCCACTCATTCACCCGTTCACACACACATTCATACTGGTGGCAGAGGCTACCCTAAACGGTGCCACCTGCCACCATTGGGAATTCATCCACACATCAGGAGCAATTTGAGGTTCAGTATCTTGCTCAAGGATACTCCAACATGTAGGCTGCCATGGTCGGGGATCGAACCACCAACCATCCGATCGGTGGGCAGTCCGCTCTACCAACTGAGCCACAGCTGCCCCACATGCTGATTTTACAAATGTTTTTTTTTTTAACTTATCAAAGAGGATGAAGCCTTGTGAATCAACATTTGGGCCGAGCTTCAGAGAGCAGAGCAGGGCGAGAGACGGGAGAGCCAGAGAGAGCTGATTATCCTGCAAATGCATAAAGTCCAGGCTTTGATTCCTACAAGCCAGGCTGATCCTTCCTCAGGCTGCGTGTGTGTGTGTGTTTCAGTGTGTGTGTGTGTGTGTGTGTGTGTGTGTGTGTGGCGCTCACCGCTCCGACAGGGAAGGCCAGCACCGCCATCATCCAGTCCCTGAGGCCAATCAGCTTCCTCAGCTGGCGCTCCTGCTCCCTGCTGTCGCCTCCCTTAGTCAGCAGACTGGACACATCGATCAGGACGCACACGCCGAAGAACACGGCCTGGATCACCTGCAGAGAGACGCACGGGGAGACTTCAGCCTCAAACACTTCAAAGACTAGAGGGAGACGAGGAGTAAAGAAGGGAGAGGAGAAGAGACGAGAGAGGGAGGAAAGTGCTCTGCAATCAAAGCAATCATTGAGTTTGTGGTGCTCCCACTTTCCCTCAACCTGCCTCCTCTTCCTCTGCTGCATGCAGTAATTTTATACATTACCCCAAAGTCATGTCAACATCCTCAGGAGAGGAGAAGCTGCCGGCTCCAGCCTGAGAGGAGAAACACAGACTACAGGCAGCTGCAGAACCGCTGGAGTGTCCAGACGACTGATCCCAGGACTCACCCCGAGGCCGGCTGTCACTTGATTAATGGAGCCAAATTTCAAAATCGATAAATAGTACTGAAAAGCTCAAAAGATTGGGGTCACCCAGAAAATGCCTGTGTTGTTTCCCATGAAAACAAACTGTTTTATTCATGAAATGAGCTACAAAATGAATCGAAATTATAGTAAAGGCATTGACAAGGGTAGAAATAATCATTTTAACCTGTACAAATCTCCAACTTTACCTCTAGATACTCAGCCAGTTACTAAAGTAACTGAGTCTTGATTAATATTTGATCATGAATCAGAGTCATAAAGAGTGGAATAAGTGCATTATCTCTCACTCAACAATTTTGAAGAAAATTTCCTAAAAAAACGTTCTCATATCAGCTCATAGTATGCCAATAAAGATATATCTGTGACAGGTCAATAACAGCTGATAAAATAGGCTGAGTGATATTTAGTCAGGTGCAAATATGGTTTAACCCTAAAAGTTTACCTATTTTTGACTCCAAGAAATGCCCAATTTTCAAGATGGTGGCCACCAGGTCTTTAAAATGACCATTACTCCTTTTAGTCAGGAGGCTTTGCTAAATAAAGGGGACTCGCCGGACAAGAGCTCCACATTTTTTTCCACATGCTCTCTATCACCATAAGTTTACATTTTTGATGGGAGCCACTCCATCAAGATGGCCGATCGGAGATGGCTGCCATATAAAATCTATGAGAACCAATATGTCTTCAAAGCCACTTAGAAGGTCAAAAACCTTTTGTTAGATTTATATACATATATATATATATATATATATATATATATATATATATATATTGACCCGTCTAATTATCGGTTGGGTTCTAATAATTTTTTTCTGATATTTCATATTTCATCTCTCTTCATTTTTATCATTACATACGACAATGAATTGGAGTCATAAAGTTCTGGAATAAATGCTTCATTTGTCACTCAGTTTTCATCATTTTCTTTGTTGACAAACACTTGACTAGTATAAATGCATTGACTTGACATGAAGCTAAACTGGATGGATGAAAGTTTGTTTTTTTGCTGCAACCACTATTGTAATTCAAGTCATTGCAGTGAAAATTTGACTTCTGCACCTCCTCTTGGCTGTTTTCAGGCTTTAGAAAAATCCAGCCTGTGACAAGAAACTTTGTCCAATAACAGGTCATTTCAGGGAGCGAGCGTTCCTATTGGCTGTTTTAAAAATGCAGATGTATGCAAAGGCTGCAAAGGCTGGTTAAGTGGTGGGGAATTCTGCAGAAATCTTTGTTATTCCAGCACTGACAACAGCTGCCTACGATGCAAAGCAAAACCAAAAAAGGGAGGCTTTTGAAAAAAATAGTCTTAAAATCTTGTGTTTTTTCCCACAAAACTTTCTATTCAAGCTTTAATTACAAAGCCTCTGTAATTACATTTTTTTTCTCCAATTGTTTATGGTGTTTGACTTTTTTTCCAAAACTTAATTCTGAAATCCAATAAACACAAAATGACTTTCTGTCTTTAAAAAAAGAAGCAAAGCCTTGTGTTCATGTTATTGGCCGTCACCTAGCAACAGTGTTCTCAAACTTAAACCACTTGAATGTTAAACATAAACCGAACTCGACTCGACTGGACATATTGGAAATAAAACCTGCAACCAGCTGCACTTGTTCCAGGCTGCAGAGAGGATCTGGACATGATGTAACTCTGAGACTCACACAGCAACATCCTTCAGACTCTCTCATGTGTCCTGTGAAGAAATGTTCCTCACCATCACGTCTCACACAGCTGTGCTGAACGGTGAATATCAATTCATCATAATTAGCATAAGTAACGCCCCCCAAACACTTTATCATTCCCTGTGCAAACACTTTTATTAATTAGAGAGATGGCATCAAAAAGAACAGGCTGGAAGAAGAAGAAGAAGAAAAAATTGGCATCACAAGAAATTGTCAAAATGAAAAGAAAAAGTTGAAGTCACATGAAAACAGTCAAAATCACGAAAAAAGGTCAAAATTACAAAAAAAAATTTGAAATCACGAAAAAAGTCAAAACAACGAGAAAATAGTCAAATTAATGAGAAAAAAGTTGAAGTCACAAGAAATAATTCAAAATGAGAAAAAAAGTCGAAGTCACATGAAAACATTCAAAATGACAAAAAAATGTTTGAAGTCATGAAAAAAAGCCAAAATGTCAAAAAAAAGTTGAAGTCACGAGAAAGAATTCAAAATGAGAAAAAAAGTCGAAATCACAAAAAAAGTTAAAAAAACGAGAAAATCATCAAAATAATGAGAAAAATTTAAATCAAGTAAGATTTGACAAATCTTAATCTTAATCTTAAAAGAAGAAGAAGAAGAAGTTGAGCAGAAGTGGAATCAACTTAATGTTAAATAAATGTGAACAAAGTAAACAAGATATTCCAGTTTCAGTAGTGCTACATGGAAAATCCAATATTTAGCTACAACATATAATAATCTAATATATAATCATCTATAATATGTAAAAATCAACACTTTTATTATATGAAATTAATGATATTTTTATCTTCCTTGACTTGTGTTTCCATCTTTGGGATAAACTTTTTGTGGGCCGTTGAGAAATTAGAAATTAGCCATGAGAAGAGCAAAAATAAGAAAACATTGCTGAATCCCAGAAATGATTTGGTACTAACAGAAAAAGAGAGGAAATTTAAAAAAATTAACAAAATGTAAAAATGTATGAAGCTGGCGTTAAAGACAGATCTTTTTTCAGGCATCTAACCAGTAACCCGTAAAAAAAACCTATTGGGTTTGAGATGATAGAACCAGTGCAAGTGCAAATATTCCAACTAATTCCTGGTTTTTAGTCAAATTCTTGCAGCTCTCCAACAGTGGGAAACACTGCAAAAATACACTGGATTGAGATAAAACTGTAAATACACAAACAGGCCGTAAACATCAGATCATCACTTTCAAATTTGGTAACTTCAGTGGATATCCAAAATGGTAATATTTTGAGAAAAAAGTTGCAAATTTACTAGATTAAAGTGGCAAATCTACAGGAAAAAAGTTGCAGATTTAAGAGATTTAAAGTGGCAAATCTGCGCGAAAAAAGTCACAGATTTACGAGAAAAAAGTGGGAAAAAGCTACTTTTTTCTCGCAGATTCACCACTTTAAATCTCATAAATCTGCACATTTTTTATTTAGATTTGCCACTTTAATCTCGTAAACTTTTTTATCAAAATATTAACCCCCTCTACACATTCCACAGTCCACATTCTGGCTTCATGTAATATCCTCCAATATTCTCTAGGGTTGAAATTTGGAATTTGCAAGTATTTCAATGAGTGTCCTATTAAGGGTTAAGAAGCTGTCGGGCCTGAAGAGAGAAACCTCCGCCTCTCTCTCTCTCTCTCTGTGTAATGAAACACTCCCATCAATATGTTGCCAGTGATGGAGCTGACCTCCTTACCCAGAGAGATGGAGGAGGCTCAGCTCCTCCTCTCTCTGACCCCCATGGGGAGGATCTGGTGTCAAACACCAGCTGGATCTAACAGACACTTTGTCTTTAAAGCTATATCACAATTCACCATCACTTATATAGTAGAGATGGGCGTTTAGAAGAAACCTGTCAAGTCCATTATCTAGAACATTAACGATCAATTCATCGATTTATCTCTGCATGCATACATGGCCAAAATAAAAGATATATATACAGTACTGTGCAAAAAGCCTGTTTTGATACAGATGCTTTTATTTTGAAAGGAAGAAAAGAGACTTCCTGTCAATTATAAAACTAAATCAGAGTAAAGTTAACGTCAAGGAGTTCAATGTTTTATGTTTTAGCCTCCGAAGAGCCATGAGCTTAGTTTTCACAGTAATCTTCATATTTAAATGTTTTTTTGTCTTTAAAGTTTTATATTTATATATTTTATATTTATATATGTTTTATTTTAAAGTTTTGGATAAAATTAAACCAAGTAATTCATGCTAGCAAGGTTTGATACAGTAAGCTAGTTTTGCTTTGATAATAATAATAATAATAATAATAATAATAATGATAATAATAATAGTAATAATGATAATTATAATAATGTTATTGCAACTTTCAGTTTGCAAACTGTAGCTTTATCCAACTTAATTCTCCTCTCATTGGCTTATTGACGTACGGCCACAGAACTGAACGATCGGCCGTGTTTCATTAAAAATTCCATGTGATCGACCAAATTCTTAACGGCCATTAATTGATCATTGATTAATTATTTCCATCCCTATTATATATGCTTGTGATAGACATCATCCTTATGTGTAAAAACACTCACCCTACTTTGTGTGTGCATGCTTGTGTGTGTGTCTATTAACTGAAAAGTGTGTGCCCATCAGAGCAAATAAGAGTCTGATGCCTTAATTAGCTTGTCTGCTACATAAGTAATGGGTTTCTATGAGGATTCAGCTAGCGATGAGGCTCTGAGCAGCAAAACTCACAATCAAGTAATCTGCTTTAGTGAAATGGATCTCACAGCAACATATCTGTGTTCCAGTGTTAGTGTAGCACTGGCTTTATGTTACACACGTTCATATGGTAACACACACACACACAAACACACACACACACAGTATGATCAGGAGCCAGATGTGTTGTGTGTGTTTCCTGGCTGCTGGTGTGTGCAGGTCATTAACAGCACAGTTAACCAGGAGGAGAGGTCTAATGTGGAAAATATGACACAGCTGGTTCTCACGCTCACACACACATACACACACATATACATGCACACACACGCACACACACACACACACACACACACACAGGTATGCACTACAGAGGGAAATATTTAGCATTTAAACAGGCCTTTAGGTCACCTCGGCTAAGACAATGTTAATGAAACAAAAATGGTTTTGAGCCGTTTTTAGTCTGTTATTAGTTCATATTTTTATTAGATACATAATAGAATTTGCAAGTTGGTGTCTTTGTTGTGATTATTGCTCCTTCTGCCAATGGGCTCATGGTTTTGTTTTGTCAGCAGGATGGCGGGAAAACTGCTGACCTGATTATCATGGAATTTGGTGGAAGGGTTCTGCATGGGCTGAAGAAGAACTTCCCAATCACAGAGTGGATACACTCATTATTTTTCCTTTTCGTTAACATTGGGAGATGTGAGAGGCATTTGTGCTGCATTCATGTCGGGTAGGAATAATCTGAAAAATTAGTTGCTGGCTGCGAAAATTCACTTGAGCGGCACAATTACTCGGCGAAAGGTTCACCTGATCTGTTTCTTTCGCTCTTCAGATTCATCAGCTGGACAATGTTATTGTTGATATTGACATAACTGTATATTTCTGTATATTCTTAGTAAAGTTATTTGTTTAACCCTTTATAGGGCACTCATTGAAATACTTGCAAATTCCAAAAACCCTAGAGAATATTGGAGGATATTACATACAGCCAGAATATGTAAAAAAAAAACATACGGAATTTAATATTTTGAGAAAAAAGTTTACGAGATTAAAGTGGCAAATCTACGAGAAAAAAATGTGCAGATTTATGAGAAAAAAGTTGCTTTTTTCCCACTTTTTTCTCGTAAATCTGCGACTTTTTTCGCGCGGATTTGCCACTTTAAATCTCTTAAATCTGCAACTTTTTTTCTTGTAGATTTGCCACTTTAATCTAGTCAATTTGCAACTTTTTTCTCGAAATATTACCTGAAGTTACCAAATATAGTTCTTTGTCTGATAAAGGGTTAAGAAAGCCGCTTTCTGAGGACATGTGCAAAGTAATATTGGTGCAAATTTCTGCACAATCCACATAGAATGTCTTTTTTTTTTCTTCATTCCCGCTCAAAACATCAGTAATTTGTTATTTTTTATCCTCTAAAATCTGCATTAGTCTTAAAAATACCTATCAATCGGGCTCTAGAATACAACACATCTTCTGAAAAGCATTTACATCGTTTCCACATTACGATTTAAAGCTAATGAACGCTCCAAAGTCGGAAAAACGACTTCTGAAATTGGGAAATCCGACAATCTGAGGAGCACATGAATGCACCATCGGGCTTGACGCAATTCCTGCTCCATTGTAGTTGTTTTTAATTTAATTTCCCCTTCGCAGATAAATAATTGCATGAAAATAAAAGAAAAAACTTTTCCAAACAGACCAATTTCTTGGGTTTTCAACACTCTGAACACCTGAAAATATGAAGCTCCTGAAGGCATCACTTGTCCAGTTCACAGTAAACACAACAGTTTATAATGTAACATTACTACTGAAATACACAGATATAACATAAAAGCCTACAAAATTAACCCTGTGTTGTTTTTCAAATGCAAACATCACTAACTACCAAAAAACCCTCCGTTTGTCTCCAGTGTTCAGCTTGCTGCAGCTCTTCATAACTGACACACTGTGAGAGATTATTGCTGTTTGTGAATGACTCCATAACTGAATTAGTTTCTGATAGAGCCGCCTCTTTGTCAACGCATGTATGAGTGTATTGTTTCTAATGACTGGGAGCTGTGTGTGTGTGTGTGGGTTTGTTTCTTCTTCTTCTTTCAATATTCACTCATCATTACTGTGTACAATCATTCACTTACTTTTCACTTCAGAAGCCATAATGCTGGTTATGATGCATAATGTGTTCTGAAGCATTCAGAAGAGTCATAAAGAGAACAGATACAAACTGATTCAGCTCTTGTTTTGTCTGTAAAATGTTTTAAAGTCTCACTGTTGATGTCTGCTCTGCTGGATTGATCCTGAGTCCGTTTAATTTAATATATTGGACCTTAATTTGAAAATAATTCTGGCTCCGTTCTTCAGATTTATCTTTTTTAATCTGACTTTAATGCTGTTATCAGACCAAATAATCCTGTTCATTCTCATCCACCTAATTTGGATAATTTAAAGCAATTTGAGGATGGAATTTTTTTAAATGCTGGACAAATCTTGAATAAGTCTTATTTTGAAAAAAAGAGGCAAAAAGAGTTTAAATTAATTAATTAATTAATTAACTTTTTTTTTTAATGTAAAGCATCTTTGAGTGTCTAGGAAAGCGATATATAAATTGAATGCATGATTATTATTATTATTATTTTAGCTAATTCAACTATTATTATTTATTATTATTATTATCTATATTTTTTTATTATATTACTAAAATAATAATAATTAGGACCTTATTAGACATTTGATAAGGTTTACCTGTAGTGTCTGTTATACAGCATACTGACAAATTAAAATATACATCTACAAATAAATATAACAAATATACAAATTTAAAAAATATATATTTGTATTTCAAAAAGTCTGCCAACTGAAAGAAAATATCCTAATAGTAGCTTTAGGTGTGCCATAACTAGCACAATAAAAAAATAATCTCTATCATTTTTTTATTTTGCATGTTTAATAATACATTATACTTGTGTAAAATGTTGCATAATGCTTTGTTTGTTGAAACTTGAATTTATTATAATTTATTTGTTTTCTTTATTTATGAATATTCAGACAAATGTATACTATGTTGGTTATTTTAATAGTTAGGGATCTTCACATCTCTCTGCTGAGCTTTTACAATCAGCAGTGAACGCGCGGCGCGCTCCCGCGTCAGAGGAAGCCTTTTACCAGGCGTGCGTTCAGCACCACAACACCTGTTCCGGTTCCGCCGCTGCACAGCACGTTGTGCTCTTCAAAGCGGACTCCAGACCCGTTAAACACACACAATCACCGCTTTATGAGCTGCTCTCCGGTCACCAAGGCTACAACCACAGGTATCTATGGTTACAGCGAGCAGCGGGAACCGGAAGCGCTGAATAATCAGTTTATTATGTGACAAACGCGACACGAAGCGCAGACAATAATGCAGCTCTGCCGCTCGCTCACCAGGTGACATAAAAACAAAGATGTCGGGTCTCACCAGGTCGATGAAGGTGAGGAACTTCCAGCTGCCGCCGTAGGTCTGGTGAGCCGGCATGTCCAGGGCTTTGTAGTGGCAGAGGATGGAGAAGTAGGAGAGCAGGATGGCGACCCGGAGGACCTGAGACGGGATCAGCGCCATGATCTAGTCTCTGTGTCTCTGCGACCTGTCTGCTACCTGCTGCTGCTGCTTCCTCCCGGTTCCTCCCGGTTCTACCTGTCTAGTGTCGGGCTTTAGTCCTGCTGGGGCCTGCTCACCTCCTCCTGTTCTCCTCCTCCTGCTCTGCTCCTCTCCGGACCTCCTCCGTCTGCAGACTGCTTCCGTGTTATGGTGATGATGATGCACAGGGGGAGGGGTGAAGGGGGGGGGGGGGGGCGTACAGTACTCAGACCTGTTTACGTTCTATTTATATTATTGTTGTTATTTATATACATCATGTCTATGACTGAGTGCAGGCTTATGTTAGGAGCATATTTTTTTATATTTTATATGTCATTTATTATTGTTTATTTTTTATTTATTATATTATTATTTGATGTAATACTTGATTTATCACACATTTTTCAACATTAACTTCAATTTAATTATACATATTATTATTATTATTATTATTATTATTATTATTATTTATATACAGTATATGCTTTAGTGCAGGCTTATATTAGAAGAATGTTTTTTTATATTTTTAATACTTGATTTATCATACATTTCTATCATTTTCTTCTATTTTATCCTTATCTTCGATTTATTTATTTATACACCTTTATATTATTATTATTATTATTATTATATATTTACAGTCTATGACTGAGTGCAGGCTTATGTTAGGAGACATTTTTTTAATATTTCTTAATGTTGTAAAACTTGATTTATCAATTTTATTTATCATTGTCTTCAATTTAATAGTGTCACACAAATTATATATTTAAAATATCCATTATATTGCTTTGGCAATAAACCTTTGATTCATTTATTTGTGTTTTAATAAAGCTGTCATTATACATAATTATTTTTGCTTTTGCAATATTCTTTTTTATTTTAATTTTAAATTAAACAAAATTAAACAATGAACATTTTATTTATTTATATTTTCAATTAAGCTGTTATTATACATAAGTATATTAGTTATTAGTATTTTAAATACAGCTTTTATTATTTTGCTTTGTTAATAAATTATTTTTCACTTATTTGTATTTATTAGCATTTTACATTCAGGTGTTTTATTATTAATTTTATTTATTTTTTAGTTTCCATTATATTGCTTTAGCAGTAAACAAATTTCAATGTATTGAAATGAATTTGTATTTATTAGTACTTTGTATTCAGCTGTTATTATATTGCTTGAGAAATAAACATATTTGAATTAATTTGTATTTATTAATCAAAATATATATGTATGTATAGTTTTATACGGTTGTCAAACAGAATAGAAAGATTACAATAAAATTGGAAAATATAAAAAGCATGTACAATATAACTGTTTTAAAATGAGAGAGCTGTACAGTTTTGTGCAGGATGTGCAAAAATATTGAACTAAAGAGTAAGTATTTTAGTATTATATTAGTATATAGTAATAAAATGTGGATGATTTACAGAGCTTTCATTGTTTTTAATTTAAATAAGTGTGATGTTTTCACTGTAAAGTATATTAAATGTCCTTTGTAATGATCATTCTTGTTCTTATTCTTTTTTTACTAGTATGATAATTGACTGTATTCAAATTTTTGTCATGTACTGATAATATTAAATAATAAAAAGCTCTATTTCATACTTAATAATTACTGCTGTCGACATTATTCTGAACAGAATGTGTGTAAATTCATTATATCTGAGAAAACCAGCGTGAAGCCAATAAAGCAGCCAGTGAAATAAAATGAAGTGATTTAAAGTGAAACCGAGAGAGAGAGAGAGGCTGATAGACTTTTTATAAAAAGATCTCCAGCAGGCGAGGAAAGAGGTGATGCTGTTGCCACGGCGACGCTGTGCAGCTTCTCAGCAAAGACTGAGATCAGTTTCTGCTCTCACAGTTTTCTACGGACGGATGGAAACCTGCACAGATCCTCATCACACACACACGTCTGTTTATAAAGATAACATGAGGAAAGATTCAAGTTGTTTCTTTAACTGTCAAAGCTGTGATAGTTCTGCTGCAGGGAGATTTATTTTGAAAGTGTGAAAACAGTGTGAGGTGGTGATGAACACAGTTTTAATCATGGGTCTCAAAATCGTGGCCCGCGGGCCAATTCTGGCCCTCGTGACGATATTTTGATATGAAAGTTTAATGTGAGTTTTATATGAATGGCACTTTCTCGTGTTGTGAGTGGAAGGTCCCTTTAGTTAATTTTTTTGGTAATTTTGTCTTTTTTAGTAATTTTGTGTATTTCTCTTGGTCATTTTGTGTCTTTTTTAAAATAATTATGTGTCTTTTTCGGTAATTTTGTTTCTTTTTTGAGTGATTTTGTTTCTTTTTTAGGTCATTTTGTGTCTTTTTTTTAAATAGTTTAGCATCTTTTTTGGTAATTTTGTGTGTTTTTGGTAATTTTGTGTCTTTTTTCAGTCATTTTGTGTCTTTTTTTGGTCATTTTGTGTCTTTTTTAAGTAATTTTGTGTTACTTTTCGGTCATTCTGTGTCTTTTTCTTGGTCATTTTTTGTCTTTTTTCAGTAATTTTGTGTATTTTATGTAATTTTGTGTCTTTTATAAGTAATTTAGTGTGAGTTTTATATGAATGGCACTTTACTGTGTTGTGTGTGGAAGGTCCCTTTAATTACTTTTTTGGTAATTTTGTGTCTTTTATTGGAAATTTTGTGTCTTTTTTAAAATAATTTTGTGTCTTTTTAAAATAATTTGTCTTTTTTTAATAATTTTGTGTCTTTTTTTGTAATACTGTGTCTTTTTTGGATCATTTTGTGTCTTTTTTTTATAATTTAGTGTCTTTTTTTAATAATTGAGTGTGTTTTTTGGTAATTCTGTGTCTTTTTTGGGTCATTTTGTGTCTTTTTTAAAAAAAAATTTTGCCTTTTCGATAATTCTGTCTTTTTCTGGTCATTTTGATCCTGCCTCCAGCAGCCCCCAGGTAATTTGAGTTTGAGACCCCTGGTTTTAGTCGTCTTTTACTTCAGTAAAACTACTAATACCACATTGTGAAATTACACCACAACAAGTAAAAATCCTGCATTCAAAAAAATCTAAATATGTTTATTTGTATTGATGCATTTATGCAAGCCTCGTTTTGATGTTGAGTATAGTTGCATAAGAAATGTAACCTTTATAGCCTTTACCATTTTAAAAATATTTATTTTTTTGGTCAGTGAAGGTTGATTGGAAGCATTTATTTGCAGGTTAATAGATGTCTGGGTAAAACTGAGTTGGTAACTGAGTTTCATTCTTTTTTAATGAATAATCAGAAACATTAATGATCTAACTTGTTAAAGACTGAACTAGTAATTGAATTTCACCATTTACAATACAAACAAACAAACAAACACAGATGAAATACAATTATGTATAATTCTTGACTATTCTGTCTGACAAGGACTCACTGCATCATCTATAATATATTTTAAGTGACAAAACAACTAAAAATATCTGTGGCACACAATAGAATAGGAACTGTTCATGTTTTCTGGACTAGCAGGTCTAAAGTCTAGAAAATATCCCATTTAGGCTTTAATTTTTCAGGTCAAATGGTCAAATTTAAAACCCTTTACCTTAATAAAGTGTATTATGAAATTGTATTTAGTATAAGTCAAAGGGTTTATACAATGCAACATCCTAAAAAACATGTTTTTTATCTTATACACTTGTGTTTTAGCTGCAGTACTCTCATTACCAAAAGAAGGAGAGAGAAGGAAAACGTGATTTACTTTTCAGGTTCTGTGACTTTTTGCTTTAATAATTTTTGCTCCAGCCGAGTGTTTGGAGTGGATCCAGCTGAGTCCTGCAGTGATTCACTGTTTCACTTCCATAAAGCTGAAGGACTCAACAGGAGACAGGTTCATTTGTAGAGTCTCCAAGTCCTTGTCAAATCAGTGAAGTGCTCCTCTAAAACTCTGACTCATTTATTTACCTCTGCCGCTACGTGTGTGAGCGTGTGCCAGCCAGCAGGACTGGGCCAACAGCTCTGATGAGGTTTTATTGATGATCCAGATGTGGGATCGCCAAAGAACCTGAGCACTGTTTTTAATCCACAACAATAAAACTGACAGAGACAAACACGTCGCTGATCCTTTTACTGTCCTCACAGACTCAATAAAACAATTAAAAAATAAAATACATATCACAGGAATGAATGTCTGGGTGTAAGTCAAGTAGTTTTACTGCAGTGGTTTTAAATGATTTCAAAAATGTTTCTTTTGTTCAGGGGGATATTTAGTGGAATTCCAAATTTGCCCTTTTATCGAGGTATATATTTTTATTTTAATTGAATTACATTTTTAGTTCATTTAATTTAATTGATTTTTTAAATTTTATTTTATTTTTATTTCATTTTTTTTAATTTTATTTTTAAATTAAATTGTATTTCTAGTTCAATTAATTTTATTCACATGTTTTATCTTATTATTTTATCTTAATTGTAATGTTTAATTTTATATAATTTTATTTGTAGTTCATTTTTTTGTTATTTTTATTATATTTTATCTTATGTTTAGTCCATTTGGGTTGATTGTATTTTAATAAATTAATTAAATAATTAATTGGACTTCTAGTTCATTTTATTTTATTCACATTTTTTATCTTATTTTTTAATTTTAATTTAAATGTTTAGTTTTATATGATTTTATTTGTAGTTTATTTTTTGTTATATTTATTATATTTTATTTTATTTCCAGTCCATTTGAGTTGTTTGGATTTTAATTAATTAGTTAAATAATTCATTAGATTTCTATTTAATTCATTATTATTATTATTTTTATTATTATTATTATTATTATCATTACTATTATTTTTATTATGTTTTTATTTATTTTATTTTTGTGACATCCTGCCGATGACCCTCATCACGACGAACATTTAACTTTTAATAATAATTTTTCTTTAAATAAAATCACCTGACTGCTGTCAGTTAGTGACGTCACATGATGACCTGCGGCAGGTGAAAGGTCATCGTGTGACGTGTCCTCCGTAACGTCCACGTGCAGCTGTGACCTGCAGACACACAGCGGGAACGTTAACATGGTGAGTTTAACGTTATTGATTATCACGTTTTATTTATTTACAGTATCAGCGTTACGCAGCGTCATGACGTAGCAGAATGTCGCTCCTGACTGCTCGCCTGTATTTATGTTGTTATGGTTTTATTATCTGCTATTATGTGTATCTTGATGTTTACTAATTTACATGTTTTGCTGTTTTCCAACCTTTATTTTCATGTATTTCTTTATAGTCATGGAAAAATGATTAGACAATTTTTTCCTTCAATTTCTTGTTCATTTTAATGCCTGGTTAATGTCTGGTACAACTAAAGGTACATTTGTTTGAACAAATATAACGATAACAACAAAAATAGCTGATAAGAGTTTAATGTAATTTCTAGACATTTTCCATGGTTTTCTTGATAATAACCAAAATCATTACCAATAAAACCATGTTAAATGTCTGAATATCAGCTCTTAAATTAAACTCGTATCAGCTATTTTTGTTGTTATTATTATATTTGTCCAAACAAATGTACCTTTAGTTGTACCAGGCATTAAAATGAACAAGAAATTGATGAAAACAAGGGTCTAATAATTTTTTCTATGACTGTATATACACGGTCGCCCATAAAGTTGGAATAATGTTGTTTTCAGTCAAAATCCTCTGTTAATTGTGGTTTGATTTTCATTGTGATATGCTTGGAAGAGATTGATTATTAAAGTTTTGAGAAGATATACACTTTATCAGTCAAGAATAAATCACATTGTCACAATCATTTCAAGCAGAGGTAAAAAATATATATATATTATTCCAACTTCATGGGCGACTGTGTATTTGTCCAAAGAGAGTCTAGGTTTTTAAGTTTTTAAAAATCAATATTATCACTCTTTTTTAGTGTCTCTTTAGTCAAAGTCAAAGTCAAATTTATTTCTATAGCACATTTACAGACGGCTGAGCCGCACCAAAGTGCTTCATAACAGTGCAAAAAGTGCAATAAAATACAGAATTGACAAAGGTGGAAGAAACAAAATATAAACAAAACAAAACAGAAATTAAATTTAAAATAAATGAAATTGCCTGAGGAAAACGTTTTTTAACTGAATTGAGTTTAGAATCTATTGATCTGGTGCAGGAAGGTAAAAGTGATACTTTGCCTCTGTTTGTCGAGGATTAGATATAAACCTGAAACTATTAATTAGTTGTAATCGGATCATGATTTCTGGAAAGAGACATTGCTGAAAAGTTTTTCAAATGTATTATTTTGGTGGTTTGAGCAACACAAAGTGCCGTCTAGTTCCTCTGTGTTCAGCTCACATCAGAACAATCTAGACTGATAAATAACTCTTCAGGTTAGAGATAAAATGTGTGTTTTTGATGTAGGGGATGCGCTGTCCCTTTAAGAGCTTGTGTGCCTTGCTAAAGGGCAGCTTCCCTCCCTGTGGTGGTTCAGGGAGCAGAACCAGCTGCTTGTTCTGATCAGGATTCAGACCGCTGAGCTGGTTGTTGTGGGAGAAAGATTCTATAAATGCTGCTTGTTTGGGGTTTGGAAGAGATTTGTGGAAAATACAGGAATGTTTGGACGGAATAATTTGACCCTCGTAGATCCCTGAGAGTGTGTGTGTGTGTGTGTGTGTGTGTGTGTGTGTGTGTGTGTGTGTGTGTGTGTGAGTGAGTGTGAGAGAGTGTGTGAAAAGTTTCCCATTGTGGAAATAAGCCTCCCTGTACTGTGCAGCCAGAACATCAGTTTCCCACTTAGAGTGATACACACACACACACACAAACACACACACACACACACACACACACACACACACACACACAATCTCTGCCGCTCCGTGGGGTCTGTTGGCCGCAGCATGTTTCCTCCTGCTCTTCTTCCTCCTTCGTTCTCTAAATGTTCCACAGTGGAAACTCGGACAGAGTCGATATGTTCTACATCAGGGGTCTCAGACTCTAATTACCTGGGGGCCACTGGAGGCAGTATCAAAATGACCAAAAAAGACACAAAATGACCAAAAAAGAAACAAAATTACTAAAAAAGACAAAAATGCACGAAAGATGCATTTCAAGGTTGTAGCCAGCTGCAATAAAGCTAATTTTATTCATTTTTCTATATTGTTAGGTTTTTCGACTTACTGTATAACAATTAAAAAAAAAAAAATTATTATTGTTATTTTTATGTCCTGCCTATGGCCCTTATCAAGAAGCACATTTAACTTTTATTAATAATTAAATAAAAATAAAAATAGTACTCACTATGCAGCCAAATTTGCTCTTTGGTTATGTTATTATATATTATAATATAAAATTATTTTTTATTAACGCATGAGAGATGTATTTCAAGGTTGTAGCCAGCTGCAATAGAGCTAATTTTATTCATTTTTCTATAATGTTGGTTGGTTTGACTTACTGTATAACAATGCATCATATATCTTATAATACTTTTTCAAAATAAAATCTTTATCTGCAAAGTAACTTCAGTCATCAAATAAATGCAGTGAATATAAGTACAATAATTTCCACTGCTGATGAGCAGTGATAATGAAAGTACATGAACTATAATGCAAAATAACAATACATTTAATTATTAATAAATCACACACTAAATGTGAATATATATATTTTAATTATTTAGTTGTTAATGAGACAAATTAACAAGTTTATAATGAGAACAGTGGCTGCCAGTACTGGAGCGGACCAGTAAGGGGCGCTGTTTAGCCCCAAACAGACAGTAAAATTATGGAATTATGGTGTATGTGTGTGTGTGTGTGTGTGTGTGTGTGTGTGTGTGTGTCCCTCCCTCTGAAGATGTCCTCTTCACACTGTTATCTCCCAGGTAGTTTGACCTTTACCCTCCAGCTTTTACATAACATATGGGCCACACCTCAATACACTGATGACAGCCTGTGTGTTTCTGAGCGTGCATGTGTGTGTGTGTGTGTGTGTGTGTGTGTGTGCAGGTGTGTGTGTGTGTGTGTGTGTGTGTGAGGCAACAGACACAGTGACAGCAGGGATTAATGCGGCTGTGTGAAGGGAATCAAAGAGAAAGATAGACAGTGTTGATGTGTGTGTGTGCATGTAAAAAAAACAGGGAAGACAAACTAGGTGTGGTGGCGAGGGGAGCGGTTTCTGTGTGTGTGTGTGTGTGTGTGTGTGTGTGTGTGTGTGTGTGTGTGTGTGTATGTATGTGTGTATGCATGAGAGTGTATGAGTAAGCATTAGTAATCAGTCAGCTGTCACAGAAGTGCTTTGTCTTGCAGAGCGTTACAGTTCGACTCCGGGACAAGAGCCTGAGGCCACTGAGTGTGTGTGTGTGTGTGTGTGTTCTTGTACTTCCTACATAGTGAGGACCGGAACACGTTTTTAATCAACAAAGTGAGGACATTCCTGCCGGTCCTCACTTCTTTAAAGGCTTTTTTGAGATTTCAGACTTTGTTTTAAGGGTTAAAGGTTACATGATAATGATAATTAACTGAAACTGTATTGTGTGGTTACAAAACTAACTAAAATTATAGTGAAAATGTCCTTCGTTTGCGTCTTTGTCAGCTTTTTTCATACATAATGAAGATGGATAAGACAAAGGAAATAAAGGCAAAATTTACTGTGACCTCTTTTAATCTCCCACCCAACAAATACCCCATTACAAAAAACTAACACTAATAAAAACTAAACTAAAACTAAAGCATTTCAAAAAATAAATACTAAACTAAAACTAGCAAACTCACTCTAAAAACTCATTAAAACTAACTGAAATTGAAAACAAAAATTCACAACCAAATTAAAACTAAAACTAATGAAAAATCCAAAACTATTACAACCTTGCAAGGGAATTCACTGTTACAATGAGGGTCCTCACAAAGGTAGAAGTACAAGAATGTGTGTGTGTGTGTGTGTGTGTGTGTGTGTGTGTCCACCTCCCTTATGTAATGGATTAATCACAACTTCCCGTAACGACTCAGCAGGTTCCTCGTTCATGGTTGTTGTTTTTCTCCTTGTTCACTACTGTTCTGTTCTGTTGAGTGGATGCTAACAGTGACTAGAGCAGCTTTAAGGCTCCAGCGTGGGACTTTAACCGCAGCGCAGCGCCTCATGACTCACTTCCTGGGATTGTGGCCACGCTCGTCGCTCGAGCCGATACCCGGGATTGGCACCAGAAACCATCTCTGTGTCATGGACATGCTAATGCTAAGTAGCTGCAGACAATCAGCATTATCTTTGACTCATCCGTGTAATGAGCTCAGTCTCCCCAAAGCTCCGCTCACTGATTCTTCTCTTAACTGTAATCAAATAAACCGCGGCGCTGTGTGGAATCACTCAAACACCACGGAGAATTATCACACTCTGCAGCTCCACGGAGGTTTTTCACCTTTTTTAGCTCATAATTTGGGCTTTTACAGCACTTTATTACTGTATTTCTCTGTCCAACTGCTTTAAAAAAATCCTGTTTCCAGCTGCTTCAGGACACTTTAATCAGCAAACATGCTCTGATGAATTCATTGTTCATTACCGGCTTTATAGCAATCAACACACAAAGCACCGTTTTTTAAGTTGTGAATACCTGGTCATTTCTTTGGTGCCACCTTAGTCGAGCTGACTCAATACTCGAAGGCCAAGTTCAAAAAGAGACACAAAATCATTAAAGAAGACACAAAATTACTCAAAAAAGACAGAATTACCAAAAGACACAAAATTATTAAAAAAAGACACAAAATTATTTTTAAAAGACTCAAAATGACCAAAAAAGACACAGAATTACCAAAAAGACACAAAATTATTAAAAAAGACACAAAATTATTTAAAAAATACACAAAATGACCAAAAAAATACACAAAATGACCAAAAAAAGACACAAAATGACCAAAAAAAGACACAAAATGACCAAAAAAAAGACACAAAATGACCAAAAAAAGACACATAATTATTTAAAAAATACACAAAATTACCCAAAAAGACACAAAATTACCAAAAAAAGGACGCCGAATTACCAAAAAAGACACAAAATTACAAAAAAAGACACAAAATTATTGAAAAAGACACCAAATTACCAAAAAAAGACACAGAATTATTGAAAAAGACACAGAATGACCAAAAAAGACACAAAATTATAAAAAAGACACTAAATTACCAAAAAAAAGTAATTAAAGGGACCTTCCACACACAACACAGTAAAGTGCCATTCATATAAAACTCACATTAAACTTTCATATCAAGGTGGGGGCCACAAAATATCGTATTTTATTTAAGTTTGGATGAGAACGCGTTGGAACACATAAAAGTCAGAAAAACGACTTGGACCCAACATGGTGGATGGGATCATCTGAGTGCAGGTGAATGCACCATTGACCTTGTTTAAATATGAGGAAGTCTACTGAAATGTTTTTATTGTTCAATCAATTAACAAACTGTCTACCCTCCTGTTGTTCCTGATGACGAATCTAAAAATACATAATAATATTATTATTATAGGGTTTACAGGGCGGGACGTCCCGGGCTGAGCTGTAATTCCTTGTAAAGGATTAATAAAGGATCTATGCATCTATTAAAGGCTTTAGTCACAAAGGAATCCAGCGGTGACGTGTTGTCACAACAACTATTGTCATAACAACTAAACAATAACATCGTTATGAATGCAGCACACTCCCAATGTTCCCAATTAGTTTAACTGTTTCACACTCATAATTCTCTTTATTAAAATTTTATTAGCATTGTTTTCTAATGTTGTCACTTTACCAGCAAAGATTACAATTAAAATGGATTCAGTGCAGCTTATTTACTTTTTCCATTGAAGTTTCTTTTATGTCAAATACACAAAGAGACACATGGACATTAATAATATCCTGGAAACACATATTTAGTGAAAAAAGGAAAAAGAAGAAGAAACTGAAGGAGTTTAAAGTGAAATGGCACATGTGGAAGAAGTCACACTTACTTCATCAAACTGACAGCTGCAGAGCGAATTATTACAGCGATGAGTCATGTGAAGACATTCGCTGGCAAATCAATCTGTTGTTGAAGATGAAATCATTTTTCAGAGTAACGACATTCACGAGGTTCAGATGTGTCCAGTGAAAGCTGGAACACATTTATGTGCATATATATCAATTTATTACCTCATTTTTTGCATTAATTTGTCATAGAATGTGATCTGATCTGCATTAAAGTAAATACAAACACAATGCGCTAAACCCAATACCACACAAACTGTTATTTATTATAATATTTCATGTTTTTATTGTAACACATCCATGAAACAGTGATATGCTGGTGGAAAAAGTAAGTCAGCCCCTCAGTTAATGACTCAATTAAGAGCTAATTGGAGTCAGGAGTTAACGAACCTGGAGTTCAATCAATGAAGCAAGACTTGAGTTAGTTGTAGAGATACTTTGCCCTTTAAAAAAACATTCAAACTTTTTCAGTTTTCATTCACAAGAAGCGTCTGCTGATGTGAACCAAGCCTTGCAAAAGACAATAATAATGAATAGGGTTGCGAAATTCTGGGAATTTTCAGTTCACGTTAACGTAAATTTATGGGAATTAACTTAAATGTATGGGAATAAACCAAAGATTGACCCTCAACTAGGAACTTAAATATAGTTGGAGAAAAAAACTACTAAAACAAGCAGATTTCATCTAAGTACATGAAAGAATTGATAGTTAAATAGAATAATTAAAACTGAATAAAGTTCCACTTACAAATAAATCTGTTGAAATGTCATGTTTTTTGGGATTTTGAATATTTCCAAAATTCCCATGGAAGGTTTCTGGAAATTTATCGGAAATTTTCCACCCCTTTGCAACCCTACTCTGAAGACCTACGATCGAGAATTGTTGCTTTTCACCAGACTGTAAAGGGTTACAAAGTAATCTCAAGGACTTTAGGTATTCACTGGTCCATAGTGAGACAAACTGTCTACAAATGGAGAAGATTTAGTGCCGTGGCTAGTCTCCCTGTTAGTGGGCGTCCAGCAAAGATGACTTGAAAGGGCCAACACAGAAAGCTGAGTGAGGTAAAAAAAGAACCAGAGAGTAGCTAAAGAATGAATGAGTCATTGGAACTGGTTATTATCTTTGTTCATGAGCAGGGCCGGCTCTAGGCGATGTAGGCGGTCGCCTAGATCGCTATCTGCTGGAAAACTTTTTTTTTTCGCTTCGTGTTCTGTCTTGAAAATAATAAATATTAACAAAATAAAGAAACAGATAAACAATGACATTTTGTCACTTGTGGTGCTGAGTCACGTGACATGTGGTCATTGCCTTGCCCCCCTTTAGACGGTCAGATCGCTGTCACGGAGGTCAGGTCACATCAAGTGGCAGACACGTTATGTTTTGATAAATCCTGCAAGATGAAACGGCCGTCAAAGCTCTCCGGTGCTCAGTATCAAATGCCGTTTTGTGTGAAGATGTTTCATTTGTATTAGCTTGCTAGCTAGGTTGAAATAAAGCAACACTAGCTTAACACAGTTAACCACATTTTTTGGGCGGTTTGCACTTTGATCGTCTCTCTTGTCTCTAACTTTGTTAGCGGTCTCCAGCTGTGCTTCTTTGCGAATTGACCTGTAAGTTAATAATTCTATAGACAGAGAGTTGTATTATATAGCCTGGTTGGCACCATGGGCAAACAAAAGTGAGAGTTCCGCCCTCTGTGAAACAGCAAGCAGAGCTGTTCAACACAAATGGAACTCGCCTAGGGCACCAAATGGGCTAGAGCCGGCCCTGTTCATGAGTCCACCGTACACTAAAGACTGAACAGGCATGGTGTCCATGGCAGGAAGGGGAAAAAAACATCACATCACGGCTGAATTTGCCAAAGAGCACCTTGACACTCCACAGTGCTGCTGAGAAAATGTTTAGTGGACGGATGAAACTGAGGTTGGATTGTTTGGGAAGAACATGCAGCACTACATGTGGTGTAAAACAGGCAACATACCAACATGAGAACATCATCCCAGCAGTGAAGTACAGCGGAGGGAGCTTCATGATTTGCTGCCTCTGGGCCTGGACTGCTCACCATCATCGAGGGGGGAACTAATTCCCAAGTTTATCAGGGTATCCTGCAGGATAATGTCAGGGTGTCTGCCAGCTGAAGATCAGTAGAAGGTGGGAGATGCAGCAGGACAATGAAAGGTTCGGGTGTGTTGATAACGATGGTTGATAACGGTGATATTTATTTGGCTTGCAGAAACATCCAATTCCCCCTGGAAAAACTCAGCAGCCCCCATTGTTTTACAGCGAGGAGATCCAAGTGTCCGATTTAGGGTATAGTTAATATAATATTATATAGCTAACTCATCGGCGTTAGCGTCCTTTAGCCGACTCTGGTAAATCAGACGGCTAAAGTACACGGTTTAAACAATATACGGTTCAAAAGATAAGAAGTTAGACTTTATTTTCACACCATTTAATTAATTGGAATCATAACATGATCATTTATATTAGTAGTTAATCTGAAATTTTTTTTATAATCTCAGCCGAACGGTGTCCGATTTGGGATACAGTTAGCGCACGGCTAATTCACCGGCGTTAGCATCCATTAGCCGACTCTGGTAAACCCGAGGCTAACGTGCATGGTTAAAACAATATACGGTCTTAAAGATAAGAAGTTAGACTTTAGTTTCACACAATTTTATAAATTTGAAGGATAATATGATGATTTATATTAGTAGTTAATGTGAAATTTTCATAGAATCTTAGCCGAACGGTGTCTGATTTGGGATACAGTTAGCACACGGCTAATTCACCAGTTTTATCGTCCTTAAGAACAATATACGGTTCGAAAGATAAGAAGTTAGACTTTAGTTTCACACCATTTAATTAATTGGAAGCATAACATGATCATTTATATTAGTAGTTAATCTGAAATTTTGATAGAATCTTAGCCGAACGGTGTCCGATTAGGGATACAGTTAGCGCACTGCTAATTCACCGATGTTAGCTTCCTTTAGCCGACTCTGGTAAACCCGAGGCTAACGTACACTGTTAAAACAAAATACGGTTCGAAAGATAAGGAGTTAGACTTTAGTTTCACACCATTCAATTAATTGGAATCATAACATGATCATTTATATTAGTAGTTAATGTGAATTTTTTTTATAGAATCTTAGCCGAACGGTGTCTGATTTGGGCTACAGTTACGCTAAGTAATTTTAAAGGGTTCACACACTTTTTGCTGCCACTGTATGTACATGTAGAGTGTGTTCAGACTCAGAGCTGGGGCTGCGTGCTGCCTCCTCCCCGCTGGGCTTCATATGAAAAGTAGATGCAAATTGCCGCATCAGAAGCTGCTGCAGCTCTCTGTCGCCATGGTGCTGTGTTGCCACGGCGTCGCCATGGGGACTCCGGGGTCATCGGTGATGAGGTCACATCCCGATGAGCCTCTTATGGGAGATGGCAGACGTTAATCCACTTATCGCTGGCCGGCACAAACACACACACACACACACACACACACACACACACACACACTGACGAGACGGAGATGTTCTGCTGCTGGAAATTCAAAGATCCGACCACTTTTCTCTTTTATCTATCTATAGCACAGCATTCACACGGTGTCTTTAGAGAGCTCGAAGCAAAAGGTGGGATTCACACCTCTCCTTGAAACGAAGATCAGGGACTTATGAAGAAAGAACTGCAGGCTTTGTGTTTCTTTGTTCGGTGATGTGGTTCTGAATCTGGCCCTGGATGTTTTTGTTGCATGTCTTATCTTTGCATTTAAAACCTTTTCTTGACAGTTTATTATAGTGTGGATAGGCAGGAAATACAGCAGGAGTTTGCATAGATGTGCAAAACTTATTTGGCCATTTTTGAGCTTTATTTGATAGCTGCAGAGATTCAGAGTGAAAGTGAGAAAGCTGCAGGGGAAAGTTCTCAGCCAGATTTGAACCCGGGCCACCTGCTGACCAGGACTAAGCCTTACTGGTGTGGTAACTCTACCAGTGAGCCACTGGGACACCCAGTGGTCATGCATCTTAAAGGCACAGTATGCAGGAATTGTCTGTGAACACAATATTAAAACTTGGCTGCTCCTTCCCGGCTAAACAGAAGTAAAAGCAGATCCACTCTTGTTTTTGTTCCTTTGGGGTGTCTCCTCATTATATCTGTGTTTTTTCTGCACCGTGTCCACTATTTTCACAGCTCACAAAGCAAAAATACAGTTACAGAGCAGGCTTTCTGCAGACAGACACCACACACTTTTTCTTTTCTGAACACTTTATAATGTGACTATCATTCATAGCTCGCCGCCCAAAGTCTGATTCCCAGAAATGTCCTGAAATACCTGGGGGCCGCTGGAGGCAGTATCAAAATGACCAAAGACACAAAATTACAAAAAGTAAGACACAAAATGAGAGAAAAAACACTAAATTACTTAAAAAAGACAAAATGACAAAAAAAGGACACAAAATGACCAAAAAAAGACACAAAATTACTAAAAAAAAGACACAAAATGACCGAAAAAAGACACAAAATTACTAAAAAAAAGACACAAAATGACAGAAAAAAGACACAAAATTACTAAAAAAAAGACACAAAATGACCGAAAAAAGACACAAAATTACTAAAAAAAAGACACAAAATGACCCAAAAGAAGATACTAAAGGACAGAAAAATCCCAAATTACTTAAAAAAGACACAAAATGACTGAAAAAAAGGCACAAAATGACTGGAAAAAATAGACACAAAATGACCAAAAAAATACACAAAATTACTAAAAAAAGATACAGAATTATTTAAAAAAAGACACAAAATTACCAAAAAAAGAAACATTACCAAAAAAAGACTAAATTATTTAAAGAAGACGCAAAATTACCTACAAAGACACAACACGGCAAAGTGCCATTCATATAAAACTCACATTAAACTTTCATATCAAGGTGGGGGCCACAAAATATTGTCACGATTGAGACCCCTGATTTAGAGGGATTACATTATAGGAAAATCTTGCACAGTGTACCTTTAACGTCTTGGACTCGAGACAAACCACCTCTCTTCCCTCTGAGCCTCTGGAAACAGGATTCATGCCTCATATGGAGATAAACTGAGATGTTGATGTTGCCAACCAGTAAAAACTCGACAATAAAAGGCATTTCTAATTGCTCCTGTGATGGCTCCGCCCCCCGCCGAGCTGCATCTCTCCCTTCCTTTCTCGGACGACGATAACTTCTCACGGCGCTGCGGATGGACGGATGCCATCGAGACAATTATCAGACCATTAAGTGTCATTATGTGTTCCCAGGTACAATGGGAGCTATTTGAAGGAGGCTGACGTCTGCGGGCTGCTTTATTCTGGTTACTGTAGGTCACACGCTGCATTTCACATCTCCGCCTGTCAGACGACTCAAACCTGGGACGCTTCACACCTGCCACCTGTTGCTAAAAGGCGCTTACAGAAGCTAATGCAGTTTGTTAGCACAAAGGGGCCCCGCTGCATCCAGAGGAACAGGGCTTTATCCAGCCTGATTGAATTTATTAGCGGGAGGGCTGCCTAAATGAGCTGCTCTGTATTTCTAAATGTGTTTTCCAGATGAAAGGACTCAGAGCGGGAGTCTGAGGATTCACCTTTTAATCTGGCAGCAGATCAACCAGACGGCTTCTCATCGCTGCACATGTGATACAGGCTGCAGAAAGATGCACCATATAAACAAATCATATGGAAATATATGTCACATATTTGGCTTTTAATACCTGTTTTATCTGGGAAGCGAGCCGAGAACATTCGGTCAGCTGTACATGTTATGCAGGAATTGTCGCTTAGAGACGATTTAGAGGAAATAATTCTTTCTTTTTGCATGTAATATCTTTTTGTGACAGTTTATAACGTAGAGAGCGTGCATTGACGTGCAAAAAAGGTCCATTATCAAAAATGGACACTTGTGATTATGCATCTTAAAGGCATATTATACAGGAATTGTCGCTTACAGTTTTTTAAACACAACATTTAAACTCTGCCCCTCCTACCTGGCTCTACAAAAGTAAAAGAAAATACCAGATAGTCTCTCGTTTATGTGCATTTCGTTGTTTTCTCCTTGCTATATTTGTGTTTTTCTGCACCGCGTCTTCCATTTTCATAGCTTTGTGCCAAAGGTTGACTCTAAGAAACATCCAGAATGCAGCAAAATGTAAAAAAAAAAAAGGAAATACAGTTACATGGCAGGCTATCTGAGAGACGATTTAGAGGAATTAATTCTTTCTTTTGTATGTAATATCTTTTCGTGACAGTTTATAGTGTAGAGAGCGTGCATTGACGTACAAAAAAGGTCCATTATCAAATCGGGACACTTGTGATTAAGCATCTTAAAGGCATATTATGCAGGAATTGTCGCTTGCTGTTTGTAAACAACATTTAAACTCTGCCCTCCTCCTTGGTTCAAGGAAAGTAAAAGCAACCACTCTTCTGTGGTCCTTTAAGAGTGTTGTGCTTGTGTTGTGGTCATTGTTGTGTACATAAATCATGCATCATTACAGAAAGGTGCAATTACTAATAAAAAGCGCTGCCTACAGTCTTTGTCTGTGTGCTGCAGAGCTTCTTTTCTCTGCTTGATGGCGATGTGTGTAATATAACACTGAAAAAATAACTAGATCTGGATTTTTCTACCCAATATTAGTTAATAGCGGGCGACCGATACGGGTTTTTTAATGCCGATACCGATTATTTTGACATCAGTCTTAACCGATCCCTGATATGTGCTGCCGATTTTTTTGGGCCGATTCTTGAAGCCGATATTGCCTTTTCTCGCTCCATTTACATGATAAAAATGACACAATGATAACAAATGTTACACAAGTCTCAATTTAAACAAAAAAGGAAACATTTATTAACAAAACAAACAAAACATATTAACAGCTGGATAGTAAACAATGTGTATGTTGTTCTAGGCCTGGAGGTGGTGGCGCCTCAGATGATCCACATATTTGATGTGTTTTTCTTTTTTCTGGTATCAGCAGCAGCTCACCAGAGAATGGAGATGTTGCACCGAGCCTTGCCTGCTGTTGGCTCAGTGAAATGGGATAATTGATCGGAGAACGCACGCTCGTATCGGTCGATGCCGATACAAGTAAAAAAACGCGAATATTGGCCCGATATAACGGTCTATCTCTAATACAACCTTTGGTGTCTTGACAAAATTTTGGCTTGTAATATCACAGTTGACAGAAAAAAGACACAGAATTACCAAAAAAGACACAAAATTATTAAAAAAAGACACAAAATTACTAAAAAAAGACACAAAATTACCAAAAAAGACAGAAAAATACAAAAAAAGACACAAAATGACTGAAAAAACACTAAATGATCAATAGACAAAATTACTAAAAAAAGACATAATTATTTAAAAAAGACACAAAATTACCAAAAAAGACACAAAACGATTTTAAAAAGACACAAAATTGCCAATAAAAGACACAAAATTACCCAAAAAAGACACAAAATTACATAACTCACAAGCTACAGCTTGCGCAATAAAGGTAACAACACGGTAAAGTGCCATTCATATAAAACTCACCTTAAACTTTCATATCAAGGTGGGGGCCACAAAATATTGTCACGAGGGCTGCAATTGGCCATAGTTAGGACATTTTCTTATTTTTTAAATTATTCAATATTCAGAATCTTTCCTGGCTAATAATGACATTTTTTATTCAACGTTTAAGTTTTTTTTGGGACTTGATGAGGCTGGACAACCAGCAGAGGTGCAGCTTCTATCTGGTCAGACCAGCTAAACCGAGACCATTTAACAGATTAGAGACATGCATCCTTTTGGTTTTTGGAGCGCCTTGTCTAAACAATAATCCAGGTCCAGTGCACGACAGAGTAAGTTTGATTTCCAAGCAGGCAAAGAAGGGAACTGCCCCGGAGTCCCAGAACTCCAGGACCCCTAGAACGCCTTAAAACGACTGAGTCAACTGGTTTGGTGGTAATCTGATTAAACTGGTCAATGTTAATTTAATCCGTACAACAAAAAAAACCTGAAGGGTAAAAATGACGAGCTGCTGGACTGTTTCTTATGTTGTGATGTTGCACGGCAACCAGGAGAAACAGGAAGTCAAAGCCACTCATCTCCATTAACTACATTTTGTGCTTCTAATTTGCATATTCATACATTAATGCAGCCCGAACGTTAATTTTTTGCAGCAGGTTTATGGTCAGGTTCCTTTTCTTCCTAACATTCTGCAGGTCAAACAGTGTCATTAAACCCTGATCACTTTAAATCAGAATTAATTAATTTTAAACAGTTTAATGATCATAAATCGTTCAACAGGTGGCAGTTTAAAAAACCCCATAAATTTGCAGAATAGGATTGCAGTGAGGAGTTATGTTCACATTATACTGTACATATTATTTAATTGATATACAACAATAATGATAACAATTGCAGCAATGTCGATAATGAGTATAGACCTTATTTTTAATATTATTTATGTTTATAGGAATATGTATATATTTATATCTACAATCAAACCGTTTTCGTGCAAGAAAATGTTTTATTTTTCCATTTATTTTCATAAATGATGATTTTTTTTGTGTGTGCAATGCAATAATATCAGTCGAACTGGGTTATTTTCATATATTATATATTATATTTTCATAAGATATCTAAAAAAAATATTTTTATAAATGCATATTGTGTACTCAAAGGAATATTCATAAAACATCGCATTTTTACGTTTTTTGCAAATGACCTCTTGCAGTATATTAACATGTATAATATTGATATAATTTGATCATGTATTTCTGCAGACGGCAGCCTATATTAATGCATTCAGTTCCACTGGTTATTTTCATATATTATATATTATATTTTCACAAGATATCTAAAAAACAGTATTTTCATAAATGATTATTCTGTATTTAAGGGAATATTCAAAAAACATCGCATTTTTATATGTATTTTTTTGCAAATTACCTGTTGCAGTATATTTACATGTATAATACTGATATGATTTGATCATGTATTTCTGCAGACGACAGCCTATATTAATGCATTCAGTTCCAGTGGTTATTTTCATATATTATATATTTTCATTAGATATCTAAAAAATGTATTTTTATAAATGTTTATTGTGTGCTCAAAGGAATATCCACAAAACATCGCATTTTTACGTTTTTTGCAAATTACCTCTTGCAGTATATTAACTATTATATGTGTAATATTGATATGATTTGATCATATTTTTCTGCAGACGGCAGCCTTTATTCAAGCATTCAGTTCCAGTGGTTATTTTCATATATTATATATTATATTTTCATAAGAAAATGTATTTTCATAAATGTTTATTGTGTGCTCAAGGTAATATTCACAGAACATCGCATTTTTACGTTTTTTTTGCAAATTACCTCTAGCAGTATATTTACATGTATAATATTGATATGATATTGATATGATTTGATCCTGTATTTCTGCAGCCTATATTAATGCATTCAGTTCCACTGGTTATTTTCATATATTATATATTATATTTTCATAAGATATTCTATATCTTTATTGTGTACTCAAGGGACTATCCACAAAACATCGCATTTTTACGTTTTTTGCAAATTACCCCTTGCAGTATATTTACATGTATAATATATGATTTGATATGATTTGATCATGTATTTCTGCAGCCTGTATTCATGCATTCAGTTCCAGCGTCAGCCTATAGCTGGATGCACACACAGACAGGCAGAAACGAGGCAGTCAGTCAGACAGACAGGCCGGCAGGCAGACAGAGAGACAGACAGGTCGCTCCAGAGGTGACCGGGGAATCCTGCTCTCTCTCTGCCGGCAGACAGAGCCTTCTCTCCGGCCACTGCTCCTCCTCCCCTCCCCTCCCTCTGCCCTGGTTGCGCGCTGGGGGATCCGACGACGTCACACGAGCACACACACACACACACATACACACTTATTCACACACACATACAGGCAGACACACATACACACGCCCTCTCTCGCTCTCTCTCTCTCTCTGCCACTCCGTCTCTCTCTCACTCTCTTCCCTCTCCTCTATGCTGCTATTCTGGGAAGTGGCGTTTGGAATAACCCCCGTGTGCGTTCGAGTGTGTGTGTGCGTGTGTCTCCTGATTTCACCCTCACACACGCACACATACACACTCACAACACAGTCAGACGCACACATTTGCTGCCTGTCTGACTGCAGTAGTGGAGCTCCGGCAGCAGAAATCCGGTCGGAAAGGATTCCTTCCATTTTTACGCGCAACTTTTCCCCCCAGTCCGCTCGGCCGCCGCGCCGCGCCGCTCCCCCCGCTGCCTCCTTCGACTCTTGTGGATTTCTAACAACCGTCTCCAGGCTGCTTCTACCCCGGAGCGAGGTGTCAAGCCCGCCCGGAATCGGATCTCCTGTCACCGGGGCTCGCTTGTTGTCATTTTCGCACGGAGACGCGCAGCCGGAGCGCAGACTGAAGGTAAGCGCGGCGGAGCAGAAACGAAACCTTTAACCGGACATTTCTCACACATTTAACACAGTGACAGCGGTGTTTTCTGCGCCACGAAGGACATTATGGGCTGTTTTCACGCCACTTGATCTTTTGTTTAGCTTATAAGGGCAAGGCTATGCAGGGGGAATACCCCGGGCACGCATTGCATTGCATGCAGATTACCCGGGTTGCGTAATATCCTGAGGAATTTGCAGTAGCCTGCACGGCCGGGCTGGCTGGGCTGCAAGGCCGGGGGAGAGAGGGGTATATGGAGGGAGAAGGAGCTGCGGGAGGGGGAGTGGAGACGGAGCTGTGAAAGTGGAAGCTCGGAGAGGTGTGATGGTGTGATTTTTGCGTCTGGGAAGGTCGATTTTTGTGCATTTGTGGAGCTGTGCAGCGGCTCAGGACGCGTCTGCGCGCTTTGGCTGCTACAAGTTCACTTGCAAACCGCTTTAATGTCACTGTAATCACTGTGGAGTGTGTGCGGAGTGTGAAAAGTGAGTTTGAGCTGTGACCTTAGCGCTCTGTGGCATTTCCTTGTTGCTGCTACAGTGTGATGATGAGTGTGACATGCCCGAGATATTTCACCCGAGGCTCCGTGTTTCTGCTCCAGACTCTCCAGCAGGAAGAGTTTTAAAGCAGGAGTTGTTTTAGAGGAGAAGGGAGTGACTTTATCTCATATGCTCATCGTTTGCTTCCTCTGTTTGTGTGTGTGTGTGTGTCTGTGTATGAGAGAGAGAGTGAGAGAAATGGTGGGTGGTGCGCTGGCTGGTTCCGGGAATGTTCCATGACGTGTTGCCGTCTAGAGAGGGGCCCCGGCCGGGGAGACTCCGACGCACGGCCCGGGCGCTGCTCGCTCCCTCTTTAACCCTTTGATGCGCAACATTTAATAACATATAAACATATAAACACCTTCTGATGCACAACATGGATAAAAAAAAATCACCCGCATTCATTTCACATGTTATTTCATGCTGGTGTTTGAATTATGGCTGGGCGATATATCGATATATTTTTAAATGTAATATGGAATTATATATATTCTAAAAAATGGTAAAAAAAAAGTAAATTTATTTTATTCCAAATATTGACCAAAATGTACATTTATTTATATATATATATATAAATGTACATTTATATACTGTTTATGTACGTTTTTTATTCATAAAGTAAGAAATGAAAACATAAAATCAGGATGTATGATGATCAAAAACAAGTTATTTGGGAAAAACCTGAAAAACTGAATGGTGAAATTAATTTATTGCAAAGATATAGAATATAAAAACTTAGTCGGATCACTTTAGACCAGGGGTCTCAAACTCGCGGCCCGCGGGCCAATTGTGGCCCTCGTGATGATATTTTGTGGCCCCCACCTTGATATGAAAGTTTAATGTGAGTTTTATATGAATGGCACTTTACCGAGTTGTGTGTGGAAGGTCCCTTTAATTACTTTTTTTGGTAATTTTGTGTCTTTTTGGTAATTCTGTGTCTTTTTTTGTAATTTTGTGTCTTTTTTTGGTAATTTTGTGTCTTTTTTTGGTGATTCTGTGTCTTTTTTTCGGTAATTTTGTGTCTTTTTTGGCTATTTTGTGTCTTTTTTTTGTAATTTTGTGTCTTCTTTTTTGGTCATTTTGTTTCTTTTTTAAGTAATTTAGTTTTTTTCTGTCATTTTGTGTCTTTTTTTACTCATTTTGCTACTGCCTCCAGCGGCCCCCAGGTAATTAGAGTTTGAGCCCCCTGCTTTAGACTCATGTTGTGCATCAAAGGGTTAACAAGCCTGCTGCTGCTTATGGTGCTGGAAAAATATCTCAGTGTTTCTTCGCTGCATTTTCACAGATTTACAGCCTCGTCATGTAAGCATGTCGCGTGTTATTGCACGTCATAATCCTGTGATCGGCTCTCACTTCTGTAGGGAAGTTCTCTTTTTTTTCTCCACCCGTGGTGAGGTCAGAGGTCAAAGGTCAGGGACAGACGCTCCTGTAAGGACACTAGCAGGGTGTGTGTGAGGCTCTGAGTTCCAGCTGCTGCCAACATGATGTTTGCTCTCCAGAGCAGCTCTTTCATGTTTAATGTGTCACAGGAAGCACAAATAAAGCACACATTAACAATAAGAATCAATAAAGATCAAGCAGCCGCTTCTTCACGAAGGCATGCAGACAATAAATAGAAAAATCTAAATATTTGTTATAAATTACAGGAGAGACAATGACTTTATAATCATGCATTTAAAAAAATAGAAAAATATAAATAAAGTAAAAAGTAGAAATAATTCTTGTCAAAAAATTTGTACAGGGTTTTTATTGTAAATGCAACAAAAAAAGTGAATTAATTTTATTCCAACTTTAAAATCATGCATTGAAAAAATTACAAAAATATAAATAAAGTAAAAAGTCAGAAATTATTGAAATTTTTTGTTTAAAAAATATTTTACATAATTTCTCGTTTTTTTCTACATTATGTGCAAATGCTATAAAATTAATTTTATTTTATTACAAATATTAACCATAAAATGTATGTAATGTATAATATATATCAAGTAATACAATTAAAAAATGACAAAAAATATTAAAGTAAAAAGTTAGAAATAATTCTTGTCAAAAAAATATTTTTTTCATGTAAATGCCAAGAAATGAGTTAATTAATTTTATTCCAAATATTAATCATAAAATGTAAATTGATATATGTATATTTAAAAATACAAAAATATACATTTTATTGCTGAATGCAACATTTGCAACTTAATGCTTTCTAACAGTAAAACTTATTAAAGCTAAATTTAATATAAAAAATGTAAAACGTCTGGCACCAAAAGTTGCCAAACACCATTATATTAAAATAAAATAACTTAGTTATTCTACAGATATATTTTTCTAAATACATATATTTACTGTATATTTTCCATATTTTTAGAGAAATTAAATGTAAAATAGCTTAAAATAAAAACAAAACAACCAGTTTTTATCTTTAACAATTTATTAGTATTTTTTTACAGTGCAGGTTCGTCTTATTTTCACACATTGTGTTGTCACATCTGTGTTTATTGTCTTTGTTGGCAGGGAAAGCAGCTAATTTTAAACTGGGATTGACAGTGTAAAGGTGTTATTTTTAGCAACAATGAAAAGCTGTGTGCACACACTGAGAAACAAGTGGAGTGAGATGGAAACAGAATGAAAGAGAAGAGAAGAAGAGAAGAACTAAAGCTCTGCTGCTGCAGCAGAAGAAGAAGAAGAGAGCAACAACAGGATCTCATCCTGAGTGTGTTTGCGGTGCTGCTGGGGTTACAAGCCTGCAGCTACACAGTCTCTGTATTCTGCTGTCAGGACACACGCCGTTCACCACTGTGTGTGTCTATGTGTGTGTGTGTGTGTGTGTGTGTGTGTGTGTGTGTGTGTGTGCATGCATCTGTGCTGCAAGTGTGTGTGTAACAGAGTGTGCAGAGGGAAAGACCGACCTACGTACCAGCTGTCCCACTGCCACTTCAGATGGCCATCGGGGTGTGGGAGTGAGCGTCCATACACACACACACACACACACACACACATTCTTGTACTTCTATCTTTGTGAGGACCCTCATTGGAACAGTGAATTCCCTTGCAAGGTTATAATAGTTTTGGATTTTTCATTAGTTTTAGTTTTAATTTTGTTGTGAACTTTTGTTTTCAAATCCAGTGAGTTTGCTAGTTTTAGTTTAGTATTTATTTTTGAAATGCTTTAGTTTTAGTGTTAGTTGTAGTTTTTTGTAATGGGGTATTTGTTGGGTGGGAGATTAAAAGAGGTCACAGTAAATTTTGCCTTTATTTCCTTTGTCTGATCCATCTTCATTATGTATGAAAAAAGTCGACAAAGACGAAAACGAAGGACATTTTCACTATAATTTTAGTTAGTTTTGTAACCACACAATACAGTTTCAGTTAATTATCATTATCATGTAACCTTTAACCCTTAAAACAAAGTCTGAAATCTCAAAAAAGCCTTTAAAGAAATGAGGACCGGCCGAAATGTCCTCACTTTGCAAAGATGTCCTCACTCTGTTGGTTAAAAACGTGTCCCGGTCCTCACTATGTAGGAAGTACAAGAACAAACACACACAGACACACACAGACTGCTACCATAGGCGTACAGAGAACATGTATGAGGTGTGAGTTGTTTTTCTGCTCCAAACATTAGATTAATTTATGCTCCTTGTACGTGTGAGCTTCACAGACCGACACAGAACCAGCTGAGGCGTCCAGCAGCAGCAGCAGCAGGGAGGCAGAGAGTTCTCGGGTTATTTGAGTGCAACAATCTTCAGTTTAAGGTTTTGACAGTAATCACTTTTGCACCAGCGCTGTGTGTTGACTTGTGTGAGATCAAAGCACAAGAAAAATGGTTGAAAGTGGAGAAAAAGAGCAGACGGAGTGAAGATTTTGGAGCATTTCAGTTTGGAAGTGTGCAAGCTGCTTTATTAGCATCTGTGTCTCACTAGCATTATAGCGCTAATGTTTACATACAGTATGGGAAGACTGCTAGTTTAAACTAGTTTATATGCAGTGGTTTCCAACCTGTGGATTGGGACCTGACAAGAGGTCACAACATTGATCTAAGAGGTCTGTATGACATAAAATGTAAATTGATATATTATATAGTGATTAAAAAAAGGGGTTTTATTCAAAAAGTAAGAAATGAAAACAAAAAATAGGATGTATGATGATCAAAAACAAGTAAATTGAGGAAATCCTGAAATCCTGAAAGACGAAATGAATTTATTGCAAAGATATAGAATATAAAAACGTAGTCGGGCCCCATTAGACCATGGGTCTCAAACTCGCGGCCCTCGTGGCAATATTTTGTGTCCCCCACCTTGATATGAAAGTTTAATGTGAGTTTTATATGAATGGCACTTTACCGTGTTGTGTGTGGAAGGTCCCTTTAATTACTTTTTTTGGTAATTTTGTGTCTTTGTTAAATAATTTTGTGTCTTTTTTGGTAATTTTGTGACTTTTTTTTAATAATTCTGTGACTTTTTAAAATCATTTTGTGACTTTTTTAAATCATTTTGTGTCTTTTTTTGGTAATTCTGTGTCTTTTTTTGGTCATTTTGTTTCTTTTTTAAGTAATTTAGTTTTTTTTAGGTAAGAAACAAATAGAGGAGACAACAACACACACAACACAACACACACCAGACCCAGACACGATATAACTGCAATAGTTTTGGACACTTCAGGTCCAAAACTCAAATAATCTGAAAAAAGAAAGTCCAGTTTCAGCTGTGCTACGTGGAACTGTCAGTAAATCCTTCCTGGTGGACTCTCAGTAAACTGTAGTCGACTTCCTGTTGCTCCAGCATGTGTTTGCATCCTGGGCATCGTAAAAACCAGTGACATGACGTACTAGAGTGAACATGATTGATCTGCATGCAGTTGTGTTTGACTGCATAATGATACTTTCTGTAATATACTGCACCATTGGCTCCATGACACTAACCAGTTTGCTGTTTGCAAATTTCTCCATCAGCTGACGTTACGATGCAACCAGCATCAGTTCAATGCTATGCAGCTAAGCTACAGCTAGCTGGTTGACGTTAGCTTCAGTTATAGAGTTTGCTCAGTGTTCAGGTGACAGCAGGTGGTTGTGTATGGAGGGTGTTACCTGTTTAAAGATGGTGCAGGATATGAGTGGCCTTCTTAAGTTGCTATACATTACAATGCATCTTGATTTATTGCGTCCTTTAGGCAAGTGCTGTTATCCAAAGAGACATTACAGTTAATATGCTGCAGTAATTTAAAGGTCTTGTGTTGTAAAAAGTGATATTTTAATGTCTTCTTTTGTGTAGGTGCTATACATTTACTGTAAATGTGTGAAAATCCATGGAAAAATGCAGCCTGTATTCAGAAACTTTGCCTTTTAAATGAGCCATAAGACTGTGATACATATAGGTGCTATACTCCGGTCGTTACCCGGCTGCAATGATGGTGCAGAGATGTACACTGTAAATAATAAATAAATCATAAAACATAAAATAATTTTAAAAAAAAGTCTGGCAGCAAAAGTTGCCAAACATTATTATTGTTATTTTGCAGATAACTCATTTAAAAATACAGGTAAAATTCAGTAAATATGTCAGTTTATTTATTTATTTTTATTTCAATAAAGTAACTTTTGCTGCCTGATTTTACCTTTTTTTTTTTATTAAAAAAGTTTTACTGTAATTAAACAGAAAGTTGCCTTAATTGCAGGATATGAGTGACCTTCTTAAGTTGCAATACTTTACAATGCAACTTGATTTATTGCAACCTTTAGACTAGTGCTGTTATCCAAAGAGACATTACATTTAATATGCTGCAGTAATTTAACGGTCCTGTGTTGTAAATAGTGATATTTTAATGTCTTTTTTTTTATTATAAAGCAGCTCTAGGTGCTATATAAATGCTGTAAAAGTATGAAAATCCATGGAAAAATGCAGCCTGTATTCAGAAACTATGCGTTTAAATGAGCCATAAGTTTGTTATCACAACTATACATATAGGTGCTATTCTCCGGTCGTTACCCGGCTGCAATGATGATGCAGAGATGTCGAAAGCACAGATGCAGTTGACCAATCAGAGCCGACTGGGCCTTAAAGAGACAGGTGTATTTCAGGCCGAGGGTGATTACAGGTGTATTCAGAAGAGAAATATTAGAAAAATAATGTGTTATTTGAACATTAAACATGTAAACTAGTGCTGGTAGGAACCCCTGAATCTGTATATGAGCATGATTTGTCCCCTTTGGTTCCAAACAGCTCAGATTTATGTCGCTGTCTCGTAAAAAAAACATGCAGCAGCCTGTTTTAATTTAATTGTAGTTAGAATTAATTATCTGTGCACTTGCCTTTTAAATCCATTATATTTAATGTGCGTCTTAGTTTTTATGTATTCCTAACCGTCTGCATCTCCTCCCGTCTGCTGCAGATGTGATTCGTTTGCATTTGCTGTCAATTAACAGCGGCGCTCACATCATAGCTGGAGAATTTGAAATGACTGCAGATGTATGGCATGATGGGATGAAGTCACACACACACACACACACACACACACACACACACACACACACACACACGCTGTTGAGCTTTCATTTCAGCTCGGAGCTGCTGGCGTTGGTCCTGATGTGAAGTGTGTGTAAAATCTATAACATCCCTCCGGCTGCTCGTATGAGGATGATTAACACCATCAGCTCTGCCACATTTTAACTGTAACAGTCAATAGTTTCATCTGGCAGCAAACGCTGAGATAATTAGTGAACACGTTGCCTTATAAATACTATAAAAAATAAGTTGTGGCCATTTTAAAATTCATTATTAAACAGTTGCTTCTTGCAGCGTACAGTACACTGTAAAAAATAAATTAAAAAAAGGTAAAAGTTTGGCAGCAAAAGTTGCCAAATAATGTTATTGTTATTTTAATATAATATATTATATAATATTAAATTTTTTTGTCATTAATACACATAATATATAGTAAATTTAACTTTTTTGTTATCACTTTAATATGATGGTATTTTATTTTATTTTTTAACATTTTACTGTTTTTTTAGCATTGTCTTTTTTAATTAAATTTAAAGTTTTACTTTAATTAAACAGAAAGTTTCCTTAATTTTACATTCAACAATATTTTGTCTATTTTTTTGTTATTATATATATTTTTTAATTTCATTTTAACTCGTTTAAACGTTTGATTCTACTGAGACCAACGGGCATGTGGCAAATATTCACTGAAAATCGTTTTACACAGAGCAGAGAGGAGAGGACAGGAGAGGCTGTTTACACAGATCAGAGAGGAGAGGACAGGAGAGGCTGGAAACATACAAATTGTTTAATAAGTACGATATCGGGAGACCCATTTTTTCAAAGTGTTTATATATGAATTCCACTTTATTCAAACTTTAAACAATAATTTATCAGAGAAATTAAACTTTTCTTAACATTTTCTCTCTTTTTCTGCTTTATTCTGCACAAAGACATGTTTGAGTTTTTCCATATTGCTGCAGGACTTATAGATTTTATATAGATTTTATATATTGACATGAAATACAAGGACACAGAGAGTAAAATGCATGACTGAGTTCTGAAAAAAGTCATTGGCTTTATGTCTGAGTGTGTATACAGTGCGTCTTTACCCTTTAAAGCTACTAATTTGGTGATTTAAATAAGAGATTTAACAGAGAAAACGTTGTTCCACGTTGTGTTCTGTGGCTTCCTCTGCCTCTCCCGGTCTGTTATTGTAACATATCAGACGCCTCCGAGTGGATTACCACCAACAAATACCGGCTGCAGAGCGACATAATGCACCTGCAGCACCGTGCTCACTGATTCTGCTGCTCCCAGTCAAAAGGTTTCCTCCGAGAGCCACGAAACTCAGCAGCATTAACAGAGGATTTTAGGCTTCACACTGAACTGATCCACAGTTTATCTCTCTCAATGAATGGTGCTGCTTCTGAATGCAACCCGTGTGTGTGTGTGTGTGTGTGTGTGTGTGTGTGTGTGTGTGTGTGTGTGTGTGTGTGTGTGTGTGTGTGTGTGTGTGTGTGTGTGTGTGTGTGTGTGTGATCACCTGAGAGCTGTGCAGGAACCTGAGAGCGCTCCGGTGACCGAGGTCCTGACAGCGACGGCTGAATTATTAAGATACACACTCACACACAAAGCTAATGAGTTGGTTGAATGGCTGCTCCGGATAAATTGTTCCTCTGTGGTTTGGTTTTATATACAGCATGCACACCTGAGGAGGAGGAGGAGGAGGAGGAGGAGGAGGAGGAGGAGGAGGAGGGCAAAGTTAGAGAGCCTGTGAGAGTAAAATACAGTCGAAGAAAAAGATGAGAGAAAAGGGGAGGGATGAGGGATTGTGGTGTGACAAGGAGAGGAAGATGGAAGAAAAAGGAGACAGGAGAAAGTGTAGAAAGAGGGGAGGTGATAGGAGAGAAGGAGCTAGAGGAGAGGAACGGAACGGAGGAAAGAGGATGATATGCTGGGAAAAGAGAGGAGGCAATAGGAGAAGAAAGGACATAAGAGTAGAGGAGACAAGAGGAGAGAAGAGGACACAAGTGTAGATGGGAAAGCGTGAGGAAAGGAAACAAGTGGGGAGGAGATTAGAGAAGACAGAGGAGGGGAAACAAGGGGAGAAGGGAATGAATCAAGAGGTGAGGAGAGAAGAATGGAAGGAAACTAGTGGAAAAGAAGAGGAAACAAGTGGAGTAGAGAGAAGAGGAGAGGAGAGGAAAGGACGTAAGAGGAGATGAGAAGAGTGAAAATAGGAATCAAGAGGAGATAAGAGGGAATAAGGAGAAAGGAGAAAAAGGAGAGGAAAAGAGAGAAAAACAGACTGAATAGGAGAGGAAACAAGTGTAGAAGGGAGGAGATGAGAGGAAACAAGGAGAGGAAACAAGTGTAGAAGGGAGGAAATGAGAGAGGACAGAAGGAAACAAGAGATGAGGAGATGATAGAAAAGGAAATGAGAGAAGAGGAGAGGAAACAACAAGGAGGAGGGAAACGTAGGATGATGATGACGGAGAAGGAGAGAAAGAGGAGGAATGAGTGGAGAGGAAACAACAGGTGAGAAAAGGAGAGAAGAGGACAAAAAGAAAGGAGAAAATGAAAGGAAACAAGAGAAAAGGAAAAGGAAACAAGTGGAGTAGAGAGAAGAGGAGAGGAAAGGACGTAAGAGGAGATGAGAAGAGTGAAAAGCAAAGGAATCAAGAGGAGATAAGAGGAAAGGAGAAAAAGGAGAGGAAAAGAGAGAAAAACAGACTGAATAGGAGAGGAAACAAGTGTAGAAGGGAGGAGATGAGAGGAAACAAGTGCAGAAGGGAGGAGATGAGAGGAAACAAGGAGAGGAAACAAGTGTAGAAGGGAGGAGATGAGAGGAAACAAGGAGAGGAAACAAGTGCAGAAGGGAGGAGATGAGAGGAAACAAGGAGAGGAAACAAGTGTAGAAGGGAGGAGATGAGAGGAAACAAAGAGAGGACAGAAGGAAATAAGAGATGAGGAGATGATAGAAAAGGAAATTAGAGAAGAGGAGAGGAAACAAGTGTAGAGGAGAGGAAACAACAAGGAGGAGGAAAACGTAGGATGATGATGACGGAGGAGGAGAAAGAGGAGGAAAAGAGGAGGAGAGAGGTTTCTAAGCTGCACCAACAGAGGAGTGTGTCTATTCTGTCAGCTGCTGACACACTTCTGCTCTGAAGGACTCCGCTCCACAGGGTGTGTGTGTGTGTGTGTGTGTGTGTGTGTGTGTGTGTGTGTGTGTGTGTGTCTGTGTGTGTGTGTGTGTGTGTGTGTCCTCAGCTGTTCTAAAGGAAACTCCCTCAGTTGACCGCTGACTTTGCTGCACATCAGCCAACATATCTCAGCTTTCTGATGGCAAATATCATCATTCTCCTCACATACTTGCTCGTGTGTGTGTGTGTGTGCGTGTGCGTGTGCGTGTGTGTGTGTGTGTGTATGTGTGTATGTGTCTGTGTTCTTGTACTTCCTACATAGTGAGGACCGGAACACGTTTTTTAACCAACAGAGTGAGGACATTTCAGCCGGTCCTCACTTCTTTAAAGGCTTTTTGAGATTTTTTGTTTTAAGGGTTAAAGGTTCCAGTTAGGTTCATGTTAGGGTTACCATGGTTACCTTAGGGTAAGGGGCTAGGGAACAAGGTTATTATAGTTCACGAAAAGGAAACGAAATAGCGAAAACTAGAATTGAAAAAACATTTTCGTTAACTGAGAGTTTTTAAAAGAATGATAAGTAACTGAAACTGTATTTTGTGGTTACAAAACTAACTAAAACTATCTATGTCCTTCGTTTTCATACATAATGAAGATGGATCAGACAAAGGAAATAAAGGCAAAATTTACTGTGACCTCTTTTAATCTCCCACCCAACAAATACCCCATTACAAAAAACTACAACTAATAAAAACTAAAACTGTCAAACTGACTCTAAAAACTCATTAAAACTAACTGAATCTGAAAACAAAAATTCACAACAAAATTAAAACTAAAATTAATGAAAAATTCACTATTCCAATGAGGGTCCTCACAAAGATAGAAGTACATGAAGGAGGCCCTGATGTCAGGTAGGTGTTTGGCTTTTTAAATTGGACAGCGAGATGATAGAGAGATAAAGAGAGAGAGAGAGAGAGAGAGAGAGAGAGAGAGAGAGAGAGAGAGAGAGACCTTTACCCAAACTGGCCTACTTTCTCAACAGCTTGTAATTAGTCTCACTTCATGCATTTATGCATCAGACAGTCGAGCTAAATCACTGTTTTGTAATCAGAAAATCCCAACTGACACAACCAGCGTTCACTTCCTGTCTACTGTAACTGACTGTGGAGGGAGAACCAATCAGAGCCAGGAGAACTCACAACAAACTACATGTACACAGAAATATTACTACATATATCAACATATATAAGCATATACACATATATAACAGAGGGGATACTTGTAGCAGTAGACTCCTGCACTGTAAATGAAAAGAAAAATTATTTTCCAGAAAATTGCTGCATTATTTTACAGGATTTGTCTTACATGCAAGTGCCATTAAAATACTTTTATTACAAATATGGAAGTTATAGATCTTTTTTTTTTTTTTTACAGTGTTATTCAATTGTGCAATGGTCTTGAATGTTAAATTACAGTGAATTCTATGTAATGTGTGTAATACTCATACTACTACCACTAATTATAAAAATGGCCAATAATCAATTTAAATATAATAATTGTAGTTGTAATAATAGCAACAACAATAATACATTTATAACAAATATATTAATGATAATAACAAATTATTTATATGGAGTAATAATAACAACAATAATACTATTATATAAATAATAATATAATCATAATAAATAAATGTTAAAAAAATACAAAAATATATTGCTGAATGTAAAATTCAATTTCTGTTCTTACAGTAAAAATTAATTTAATGTAAATAAATTCTAAAAATTGAAATAAAATAAAATAAAACAGATGCCAGACACTCTCATATTAATTAAAAATAAAACCTTTAATAATACAGATAAAATAAATTAAGATTAGATTAAATACAGATATTTACTGTATATTATCCATATTTTTAAAGAAGTTATCTGCAAAATAAGTTGTGGTTGTTTACAGGGTCTGGAAGATTTTGCTGGCAGATTTTTTTTACTGTTTTTCTTTTTACAATTTTTCTTTTTTTTATATTTGTGAGCAATTAAGCAAAGAAACAAAATAAAGCAATGATGCCTGGAATACTTTGTTTAGCCTGCTGCCCCCGCGACCCGGCCCTTGTTGAGTAGATAAAAATGGATGGATGAATTTTATTTATTTTTTTATTTATTATTTGTTTATTCTCTTACCTAAAATTGGTGAGAGCTACCTAAACATATTCAAAAAGTGATTTGAAATTATTTGAATTGAAATGCTCTCTCATGCCCTTTTATTTCCTATTTACTGTTTTCTCATTAATAGCTGTTTTTCTGCTCAAATATACATAACACGACATCATATTCCCAGCAGCTCAGAGCAGTATGAATCACAAAATGTGTGAAAACACCTGAAACCTTTAAACTTTTTGATGTCAGTCGTTCTCAATCTGCTGCCGCCGTTCTGCAGCTCCAGTCAGACAGAAATCTACGTTTTCTGCTCCCACAGAAACGAAACCAGAACTGAAATACGTTACAACGGCGCAAAATTAGTGGTTTTAGTTTTGCATAAAGTCTCACTTTCTCTCCGAGGGAAACTCTCACTTTCACAGAGCAGGTTACCTACGTTCATGTTAACGCAGCTGAACGCTCTGATCTCTGGCTGCTTCTACTGGGGAATGTCCAGAGGCATGGTGGGAAATGTAGGAAATGTAGCTGACGCACATGAGGCGGTCTGGGGACAGAAGGGGCAATAAAGATGGTGAATCAGAATCAGCTTCACAAACGTTTAGCGTGAGAGTCTAGTGTTTATTCTTTAACTATAATCTTAAAGTCTATTCATGGTTTTTTAATCAATGCTTATTTTGAATCTTTTAAAAAAAGGTTAAAATCTGAAAAAAAAAAAAAAATTAAATAATGTAAATAATTCTACTACAAATAATGACAATAATATTCAATATACAATGGATATAAATATACTAATATTAATTATAACAACAACAATAATACATATATGAGTATGATAATAATAATAATAAATATATATATATATATAATGAATATAAATCTAAGAATACTAATTATAATAATAAAAACAGCAATAATAATTATATAATAATACTAATCCTAATAACAGTAATGCAAATAAAATGAATATAAATATAATACTTTTAGTTGTAATAATAGCAACAAATAATAATAAAAAAATAATAATATTGTTTTATAATTAATAATAACAACAAAAATAATAATTATAATAATATATAAATTATATACAATAAGTATAAATATACTACTAATGAAAATAGGACTTTTAAAAAATAATCTATTTGCACTATTAAAGGTAATTCCGCTATTATTATTTATGATACATTTCTTCAATATTTAATCAGCAACTTTTTCAATTTTCACTCTTTATTTTTTTTTATTCATACAACAATTTTCTTAGCATTCCTCACTGATATATGACCTCAGTTACTGCCATTTTGAACTGACCTGTTTTAAAAGACTTTTACTCAGAAATAATAATAATAATAATAATAATAATAATAATAATAATAATAATAATAATAATACTAAAACAAAACATTTAAACATGCATCATGTTCAACCAGGTGAATCTTGTCGGTGTTCTTCATTTCAGAATCTGATTTTATCTTCGTTCGAACAATTAAAACCCAGATAGTCGCTGCAGGTTTATGTTGAGTTATTTGCATATCCATACAAAAGATAAGAACACTTCAAATAATATCAGCGGATGAAAAGAAATCTAATCTCAGCGGGCGAGCTGAACACAAACCGAACAGAAACCCCAACGGGCTTAAAAAAAAAAACCCAAAGAAAAAAAGTGACAAAAGCAAACTGGAAACCAAGATGACAAACGTCTGACACGACTGATCTGAAACGCTCAGACAGAATGTTTTTATTTGTTTATTGTTGGATTCTTCGTCAGTGTCAAAGACTCAGAAAACAACAACACAGACTTTGGTGTTTTTTAAGAGATTTTAGATTACAGACCACAGGATCAGCGTGTCACTCTGGTTGTCGCGGAAATTTTCACAAAAACAACACGGCAGGTTTTTATTTTCCTGACATGAATTTAAATGCTGCGTCGATATTTATATTCTGAGAGTCTCGTGACCTTTTGAACTTCAGACTATTTAGAATATGTTCAGAATTCATGCTTTTATTTGTTCACTGCATGCTCAAAACTTGTCTAAAATACCTGCTGCTGGGAAATAGTTTTGACTCAAATAAGTATATTTATTTCATGTTGAATTTGCTTTAACCCTTAATAGGACACTCATTGAAATACTTGCAAATTCCAAATTTCAACCCTAGAGAATATTGGAGGATATTACATACAGCCAGAATGTGTAAAAAAAAAACATGTGGACCCGGAGGAGGGGGGTAATATTTTGAGAAATAAATTTACGAGGTTAAAGTGGCAAATCTATGGGAAAAAATTTGCAGATTTATGAGATTTAAAGTGGTGAATCTGCGAGAAAAAAGTTGCTTTTTTTCCTCGTAAATCTGTAACTTTCCCCCCGCAGATTTGCCACTTTAAATCTCTTAAATTTGCCACTTTTTTTTTCTTGTAGATTTGCAACTTTAATCCAGTGAATTTGCCACTTTTTTCTTGTAGATTTGACACTTTAAATCTCTTAAATCTGCCACTTTTTTCTTGTAGATTTGCCACTTTAAATCTCTTAAATTTGCCACTTTTTTTTTGTAAATTTGCCACTTTAAATCTCTTAAATTTGCCACTTTTTTTCTTGTACATTTCCACTTTAATCTAGTACATTTGCAACTTTTTTCTCGATATCCGCTAAAGTTACCTAATACGGTTCTTCGACCTGATAAAGGGTTAAGATTTCTCTGTTGTGAGAAAAAGCAAACCTAAAGTACATTAATGCATCAGGACAGGGCAGCTTGTTATTGTGGTTTGTTGTTGTTGTTGTTTTGCATGACAGCAATTAGAAAAACCAATCATTTTATCCTGAAATTGTTAATAGAATACATGATAAGACTATGATATATAGGCCTGTCACCATAACACATTCTTTAGAATGATATATTTTCCCATAAACGTAATATCGCTGAGTACATCCTTTTCCACAGGAATTAATTTTTAAATCTCAAGAATATTAAACATTGGAATTTAAATGTGGAAAAGAAATATTAAAATATATATGACTTTCAGGCTCTGTTAACAAAAAAATGCACTGAGATATACATTATATATTATACTATTTTATTATTAAAATAATATGGAAACAGCTGGAAGGGCTGCTTCAGAAAAAAAGGCAACACTTTACAATAACCAACTAAGTAATGTTTCTAGTTGGTTTATAGACAAATTATTAACCATTTACAAAGTGCTAACATACTTAATATGTATTTACCATTCTAAATGGCCTAAATATGGTTTATAAATGATGATTAATCATTAGTAAACTATCTGTTTACCATTTATAAATGAGGGTTATTGTTAAGTGTTACCATAAAAAAAATTCCCGGCAATTCCTACTGCCTTTCAAACATCTGCAGCATTACTTTAAACACAACACAAAAAAGCACAAAAAGTTGTAAGTGGTGTGAAAAAAGTGGCGTGGCTCCTTTAAGAGGCAGGGCAGTTTCGACTGGTGAATATGTTTATGGCTTATGTAAACTAACACGCATGTAAACGGCAATATATTGATTCCAGAAAAAAACTATCTTGTCCATTTTATATATTGAACGATAAGTGGATTTAGTAATTGTTGAGGTCTAATCATATACAACATAAACATGTAGTTGTGTTGTGGTGCATTCTGGGAAATGTCATGGTGCCTGATGGCTGCAGGTCTCACAATGTGTGTTAACAACATGTGGATTTACATAAAAGAGCTCCACGTCTTATTTTAACCTTATGTTTCTGTCTGTCTGTCTCCCTCAGGGGCTGTGACCTGTTTGTGGACTTGCTAAACTGGACCAGGAGACAAACAGCTACACCAGGTAGGACCCATGAGACCAACACAGTGTGTGTGTGTGTGTGTGTGTGTGTGTGTGTGTGTGTAAAGTGAAGTGAAATTGGACGATGATGTTCATGTTTTGTCTTGTGTTTTTCACCCGTTTTACGACTCGATTGTGTTTTATCAAAATGTACAAAACAATACATGTTTTGTTGCTTTTAGTAGGTTGTTTTTATTTATTATTTCATATTCTGAATATTTATATTTAGTACTTATCTGGAGGTTGTGGCAGTGCACGTCTAATTGATTTTTATTCATTTATTTATTTATTATTATTGTATTATTAAATATTAATTTTTTAAAGTATTTTTAGGGTTGTGGAAGAGTATACTAACCATAAAATAAGTAATTTATTTTATTCATTTTAATTTTAATATTATACATTTATAAAGTATTTATTCATCTATTTTTTGCATTTTTCTAAATTATTTTATTAAGTATTAATGTGTAGTATTTTTAGGGTTGTGGAAGTGTATCCTAACCATAAAACTTTTTATTTATTTAATTAATTAATTTTAATATTATACATTTATAAAGTATTTATACATCTTTTTTTGCATCTATTTTCTTTTAAAGTTTTTCAGTTAAATTACATCTAAAGTTTAAAAAAATCAACTTAGTATTATTTCAGCATTGACCAAAATAATTGTGATTAAATCAAACAGCCTTAAATTACCGTATATATGTTGGTATTAAAGTATAACTGTAAACTGATGAGAATAAATTCTGCTGAGTGGAAGATAAAGCTGAAAAGATGAAGAGATCCTGTAGAGTCTGGCCTTTAGCTTTTTAAATGTGTGATGGCTGCAGATACGCTGGCTGGAAGAAACAGCATATTGTGTGTGTGCGTGTGTGTGTGTGTGTGTGTGTGTGTGTGTGTGTGTGTGTATGTGTGTGTGTGTGTGTGTGTGTGTGTGTGTGAGCGGTGTCACTTCCTCTTCCTGTGTAACAGGCGGCTTCGTATCAAGGGCGACATGAACTATGTCATCCAAACACCCTCCGTCTCTCATCATCCCTCTCTTCTATACGTGTCCTCACCCACCACTCTTTATGTGTGTGTGTGTGTGTGTGTGTGTGGTCGACTCAGACAGTGTGCACAGAAATAGATCATGTAAATCAGAGATCACTATCTCTACCTCAAAGCATAAATGTGTGTGTGTGGGGCTTTAAACTTCATCCAGTGACATCTCTGTTAGACACAGACACAGACACAGACACACACAGACACACACACACACACACACACACACACACACACACACATACAGGATGTGTGTCAGTGCCTGCAGACTGTGCACATGCTGTAAAATGCATATATTTGTGTGTGTGTGTGTGTGTGTGTGTGTGTGTTAGGTGGGTTATGAGGACAGAGAAGGTGAGAGTTGTCGAGCTGCTCGGACAGACAGAAAGTTTGTCTCCATGCCAACAAGTCCGCCAAAATAAAAGACCAGACAGACTCTCTGTGCCCTCCAGCATGAAGAATAGCACATAATTCGGCCTCCAAAATTGTGGAAATGGTAAAAAATAATTGTGTTTCATGGTGGTTAAGTTTGGTTAGGTTTAGGCACAGATGGAGCTGGTTAGGGTTGGAGAAAGAGAGATGTTTGGGTGAAAATGACCACTTCATTTAGCTTATAGGACCTTTTTTAAAATAGTTTTAGTAGCTTACAAGTGGTTAAAATGACCACTTCATTTAGCTTATAGGACCTTTATTTTAATATTTTTAGTAGCTTACAAGTGGTTAAAATGACCACTTTATTTAGCTTATAGGACCTTTATTTTAATATTTTTAGTAGCTTACAAGTGGTTAAAATGACCACTTTATTTAGCTTATAGGACCTTTATTTTAATAGTTTTAGTAGCTTACAGTGGGTTAAAATGACCACTTTATTTAGCTTATAGGACCTTTATTTTAATAGTTTTAGTAGCTTACAAGTGGTTAAAATGACCACTTCATTTAGCTTATAGGACCTTTTTTAAAATAGTTTTAGTAGCTTACAAGTGGTTAAAATGACCACTTCATTTAGCTTATAGGACCTTTATTTTAATATTTTTAGTAGCTTACAAGTGGTTAAAATGACCACTTTATTTAGCTTATAGGACCTTTATTTTAATAGTTTTAGTAGCTTACAGTGGGTTAAAATGACCACTTTATTTAGCTTATAGGACCTTTATTTTAATAGTTTTAGTAGCTTACAAGTGGTTAAAATGACCACTTCATTTAGCTTATAGGACCTTTTTTAAAATAGTTTTAGTAGCTTACAAGTGGTTAAAATGACCACTTCATTTAGCTTATAGGACCTTTATTTTAATATTTTTAGTAGCTTACAAGTGGTTTAAAATACCACTTTATTTAGCTTATAGGACGTTTTTTTTTAAAAGATTTAGTTGCTCCCAAGTGGTTAAAATGACCACTTTATTTAGCTTATAGGACCTTCATTTAAATAGTTTTAGTACATTGCAAGTGTTTAAAATGACCACTTTATTTAGCTTATAGGGCCTTTTTTAAAAATAATTTTAGCAGCTTACAAGCATAGTTTACAAGTGTTTAAAATGACCACTTTATTGAGCTTATAGGACCTTATTTTAAATATTTTCAGTAGCGTACGAGCGGTTTAAAGTAGAGGATAATTGTGGTGGTTGTGGTGTGAACATGATGTCCTGTTGCTTCTCTGCTGGAGGGTTTTTTAACACTTGAACATAAACAAATGTTGTTTTTTTCCCTCTAATTACTGATGCTGTTGTCTGGAGAGGACACATCTGCATTTTGAATTTACACACAGAAACAAACCATGAGGGCATTCGATGATCGAGGACCTGAGAGGACCTGAGGGGACTTGAGGAGGCGTTTATGTAAATTTTGCAGAATATTAACCAGGTTTACATCCAAACGTGTTGCAAATTTTAACCGAATTTCAACATATTGTCAAAGGTGAATTAATGTTTATTTAACAATAATAAATATATAATGAATATAATAATAATAATAATAATATTAATAATAGTATGAAGATAATAATAATAATAATAATATACAAAACATATAATTCATATAAATATAATAATAATTATTATATAACAATACAATATTTGCAGCAACAATAATATGTATATTACGAAAATAATAATCATAATAATAATCATAATTATTATTATTATAATGATAATAATAATAATGATATCATATAAAATTCATATAAATATAATAATAATAATAATTATTATTATTATTATATAACAATATAATATTTGCAGCAACAATAATACATATATTAATAATAATTATAATATAAATTATTTATTATTAATAATAATAACAACAACAATGATAATAATAATAATAACAATAATAATTATTATTATTATAATAATATATTATATATAATGAATATAAATATAATCATAATTAATATAGAAATTCTAATGAAAATAAGATTGTTTTATTGTGAAAGGTGAATGAATGCTTGTTTCCATCTACAACCTATTTACATTATAAGGAGTTGGTTTATTGTGATTCTCCAGAAGGAAAACTGTTGTAACGTTACAGAAAACTTTGGAAAATATGACACTGGCTGTTTTTGTCTCTTCAGTGGAAAAGAAGTTTCACTTAAGATTTGCTTCATGTGCGTCATAATTTATTCGTTTTTTGTAAAAAAATGTTGAATAGTCAGATTGGAACGTATATAAACAGACTGGAAACACTTCTAATGTCAAACATTTGGCCTCTCTGAGTTGAGATGTGGTGACTTTGAAGGCCGTGGAATGGATGATACACATTGTTTTCATTCAAACCCTCAAGGCCTGTAGGGAGGCAGAGTTTCTCCACTCGTTCATTCAGCTTTTTCCTTCAACTAGTCATCACTCTTTTAAGAGCAAAACAGCACAAACATCTGGATGGGAACAAGACAGATAAACATCTGAGCAACAACAGGATCCAACAACTGACCAAAACAGGAAGCACGTCACTGAAAAGTACCTGTAATACCACTGAATGGAGTGAAAAGAGAGAAAGAGAGAGAGAGAGATGGAGAAAGAGAAAGAGAGAGAGAGAGAGAGGGATGTAGGACCAAATGGATGCGGGCGCCATGGTAACCACAGAGTCGGTACATTGAGAAGACTGAAAAATGAAAAAAACCACGAGTGGACAGTGAGCCAATGAGAGATTCACATCAGTCCCGGCTCACTTATTGGCTGAAAGAGACCAGGAAGTGAACTCACACACACACACACACACACACACGTTCACCTCCACTCCCACACAATAGTATGTTAAAAAAAAATAAAGAAAGAAAAAGGCAGAAGGTGAAGAGGAAGAAGAAGTGTATGTTCTGTTGCCATGGCGACCAATGCTTCGTACACGATGGATGCAAGCTGTGCCCTTGACAGCATCTCACACACATGCACACACACACAAACACACACACACACACACACACACACACACACACAGACACACAAAGGACAGAGTGACGATCATGTGTATTGACTAACAGCTGTGTCCAAATGAATGGCCTTTGGCTGAGCATCCCCCCCCCCCCCCCTTTAAATGTGTGTGTGTGAGTGTTCATGTGTGTGTGTGCAGGCCACAAGTGAGATAACAGAGCGGCAGAATTTGAATAGCATTATGGGATATGGCTGTTGCCGAGACAACCGCAGTTAGTTTGTTTCCCATTTCCTCCAGGTAACCAGAAGTCCACTGGACTCTTTGTTTGTGCATTCAAATCACATGGAAAGTAGTCTGTGTGTGTGTGTGTGTGTGTGTGTGTGTGTGTGTGCGGCACAATAAGGTTCTTGCTTTCGCTTCCGCATCGTTCCTCATGCAAATGACGGCTTTGTTGCTTCTGCAGCCTGCACACTTCCTGTCCATGCTCCGTGTGTGTGTGTGTGTGTGTGTGTGTGTGTGTGTTAGTGAGAGAGTTTCAGTGTGTGCATATATGCATCTATATTTGTACTGGTGTGTACATCCTTGCAGGCCGACTATATGTCCGTATATTGTGCAAATATCACAAAATATAAAAGTACAAACTGACGACACAATGATGCTTTGTGCTGAATGCTAATGCTAGCATGCTATCAATGACAATTTGAACATGCTGCATGTTTAGCAGGTATTATATTTACAGCTGAGGCTGATGGAGGAATCATTTAAAAAAAAAAAAAGTTTTGACATAAACCAAACTACTGTAAACAGTCAGACATAGTTGTAAACTGTATTAAGTCTCTATTATGAACATTACTAATGGAGGTAAACAGTCAATACATCCACTATTAAAACTGGAATAGTAATTATTCTTAGATTAATACACTGTAACAAACCTAATAAAAAGATTTAAAAAAAATTTAAAGGAGTTTTTCCCTGGCCGATGTGAGGGTCTAAGGACAGAGGGTGTCGTACCATGTACAGTCTGTGAAGCCCTTTGAGGCAAATCTGTGATTTGTGATTTTGGGCTATATAAATAAAATTGATTTGATTTGATTTAATAAATAACAGAAGTGAAACTGTAAGAAGCATAACTATTACACTATTGTTTAATGAGTAAAACATAAATAATATTAAAACTATAATAAACTGTAATACAAGACACAAAATGACAGAAAAAAAGAATCAATTAAAAAAGAAACAAAATGACCAAAAAAAGACACAAAATTACAAAAAAAGACACAAAATTATTAAAAGACACAAAATTATTAAAAAAGACACAAAATGACAGAAAAAAATAAATTACTTAAAAAAAAGAAACAAAATGACCAAAAAAGACACAGAATTACTAAAAAGACACAAAATTATCTTAAAAAAGACACAAAATGACAGAAAAAAAGACACAAAAATACTTAAAAAAAACACAAGATTGTTTAAAAAAGACACAAAATGACAGAAAAAAACTAAATTAATTAAAAAAAGAAACAAATTACCAAAAAAGACACAGAATTACTAAAAAGACACAAAATTATTTAAAAAAAGACACAAAATGACCAAATAAAGACACATTCTTACCAAAAAAGACACAAAATTATTAAAAAAGACACAAAACTACCAAAAAAACTAAATAAAGGGACCTTCCACACACAACACGGTAAAGTGCCATTCATATAAAACTCACATTAACTTTCATATCAAGGTGGGGGCCACAAAATATCGTCACGGGGGCCACAATTGGCCCACAGGCCGCGAGTTTGAGACCCCTGATCTAGATGATAAACATTAGTGAAGACCATTCATCATCACCATCATCACCATCATCTTCATCATCACCATCATCATCATCATCATCATCCTCCTCAGTGTTCTGTGGTGACGTGTCGTCAGCTGAAGCTCAGTGACAGGATGTCTGTGGGAGGAGAGATGGAGGGATGAAGGAGGAGGACGAGGTCCAGAGAGGAGGAGGGACGCCTTCTCTCCTCCTTTATCCTCCCCTCCTCCCCTCCTCACCTCCATGCTCTCTTTTCTTCCATTCCTCCTCCCTTCATCCACTCTCTCTTTCTATTCCTCCTCTATTCTTCTCTTCTTTCCCATGTTTTACATCTTTTCTCTCTTTCTTTCCTTTCTTCCCTCCATCCGTCTCCTGTGCCCTCTTTCACCTCACTCTTCCTCCGTTACATCTTCTTTCACCTCCTCTCTGCCGTCTGTTTTAACCCTCTTTATCTTTCTACACCTCCTTCCATCCTCCTCTCCTCTCTTCTTCCATCCCTTTTCAGCATCCTTTGCAATTCCTTTACTTTTTTCCTCCCTCCTTCTCAATAATATTATTTTCCTTCTTTCCTTTTTGTCTCATCCCTCCTTTCCAACTTGTTTTCATCCCTCCTTTCTTAGTTTCTCCCCCTCATATCCCTCCATCCTCCCTTCTATACTTCCATCCTTCATTTCCTCTTTTTTCCTTCCTTTCAGCATGCTTTGTTCCTCCTTTCCTGTCACCTTTTTTCACCTTTCCTTTCTTTTCTCTGTTTTATCTCTAATTTCTGTCCTCCAGTTCCTTCCCTCCCTACTTCTTGTCTTTTCTTCTCTTCTATCACTTCATCTTTTCAAACATCATTTCCACTCTCCTCTCTCCTTGCTCTCCTCTTCCTCCCTTTTTGCTCCTTTTTTTTAAACCTTTTTTTTGAAATCTTTCCTTTCCTTCCTCCGTTTTATCTCCCATTTCTGTCCTCCAGTTCCTTCCCTCCTTACTTGTTTTATATCACCCCATCTTTCAAACCCCTCCATCCTTTTTTTCCTTTCCTCTCTCCTTGCTCTCCTCTTCCTCTCATTACTCTCTACCTCGCCTGCCTCCTCCATCTCTCTTCCTCCTCCTCCATCCCTCTTTTCACCTTCCTTATTGTTTCCAACTTGTTTCATCACTCCTTCCTTAGTTTTCTTCCTGTCAGCATCCTTTTCTCCTCCTTTCCTGTTACCTTTTTCATCTTTTTCCATCTTTCAAACCCCTCCATCTTTCCTTTCCTTTCCACTCTCCTCTTCTTCTCATTTCTCTCTACCTCGCCTCCCTCCTCCTCCTTCCCCCCCCTCCTTCTCTCTCTCTCTCGCTCCATCATCGCGCCCTTCCTCTTCACCTCCCGTGTCATTTCCCCCCCGCCTCCATCTTTTCATCACTCCCTCCATCCCTCCATCCCTCCACCGTCTCTCCTCTGCCAGGGAGGAACAGGTGGCTCGCCTCTGCTGCTGTGCCACTTGGTGGCTTCATGCCCGAAAGAGAGAGAGAGAGAGAGAGAGAGAGAGAGAGAGAGAGAGAGAGAGAGAGAGAGAGAGAGAGGGAGAGAGGGAGAGAGAGAGAGAGAGAGAGAGATGGTAGAGATCACGGCCCCGTGCCCTGGCGCCGGGGCTGGTACCACGTGACGGACGGAAGGAGGAGGAGCGGGAGGAAGCGGGAGAGGAGGAGGAGAGGAGGAGCCGGGCTGAAGGCTGTGATTTTCTCCTCTGAGGGAGAGAAAGAGAGCAGCAGGTGCTTCAGTCTGAAGCACTCGTACAGACGCACACATGCACTTAGAGATAAGAGCCGCCATGATATTTCTGTGCCCACACCAGCGTGACATCATTTCCTGTCCTTGCAGAGGAAGTCAACACAGTAAAGAGCCTGTGGTGTGTGTGTGTGTGTGTGTGTGTGTGTGTCTCAGCTTGCTACTTCAGCTGCTTTTATCACCCAGTCAGATCAGGGAAATGCTCTTTCTTTCTCTCCTTTCAGCCCTTTTCTCTCCCGCTCCCTCCGTCCTTACGTCTCTTTTACATGAAACTCAGAGTCGTTCAGGGTCGAGAGCTCCAAGTCAACCAGATTACATGTTGTTGCCTCTTTTCTTAGTGTCTCACTAGGGCGATATGACCCGTAAAGATTATCACGATATATTTCAGGGTATTTTTGCAATAACGATATTCTTCACGATATTACAAAATACTGGAAAATATATAGAAAATATGATTTTTTTAGTCTGTATATATAAATAAAACTAAAAAAAAATACTATTGATTCTTGAGTATTAGCAAATAATAAAAAACAACCCACCAGGGGAAAATTTTGTACTTTTACTTGTACTTTTTTTTTCTTTCATAAAAGCCTCTCACACATTCTAATGCCACTATTCACTGATCTTATCATTGCATATTTTAATGAAATATTGTAAAGGAGAATAAAGGTTCTTCCATGTTTTATTCAAGGCATCTTATTTTGACAGTCTTCTTGTAAATTCTGTGGTGGATTCTGTTAACTCAATGAGCTCTTATTTTGAAAGCTGCATGTTTTCAGCGACAGGAAGCAATAGTAGCTTTTTGTGATTAAAACAACTTTAATTGTCAGCTAATGTTAGCTCGCGGCTATCCCTCCATCTTTGTCTTCCTACACCTCCTCCTCCCATCCTCCTCTTTTCTTCCTCCATCCCTCTCAGCATCCTTTGCTCTTCCTTTATCCTTCTCCATATTATTCTCTTCCTCCCTCTTTGTTCTTTCCAACTTGTTTCATCCCTCCTTCTTTTGTTTCTCACTCTCATATCCTTCCATCCTCCGTCTCCTCTTTTATTTTCCTCCCTTTCAGCATCTTTTGCTCCTCCTTTTCTTTTCCTTTCCTCCTTTTTATCTCTCATTTCTCCAATTCTCTCCCTCCTTACTTGTCTTCTATCACCCCGTCTTTCAAACCCCTCCATCCTTCTTTTCTCTACCTCCCTCCATCATCTTTTCTTTTTTCCCCTCTTCCTCCCATTTCTGTCTACCTCCTCCTCCTTTCTCCTTTCTCATTGGTCCTTCCAACTTGTTTTCATCCCTTCTTCCGTAGTTTCTCCTCCTCATATCCCTCCATCTTTATCTTTCTACACCTCCTTCTTCCATCCTCCTCTTCTCTTCTTCCATCCCTTTTAAGCATCCTTTGCTATTCCTTTCCTTTTTCCTTTCTCCTCCTCCAAATATTCTCTTCCTTCCTCTCCTCCTCTCCTCTCTTACCTTTTCTACTCTTTCCTTTTTTGTCTCATCCCTCATTTTTATAACCCTTTACTCCTTACCTTCCTCCTTTCTCCTTTCTCATTGTTCTTACCAACTTGTTTTCATCCCTCCTTCTCTAGTTTCTCCTCCTCATATCCTCCATCTTTGTCTTTCTACACCTCCTTCCCTCCCTCCTCCTCTCTTCTTCCATCCCTTTGCTATCCCTTCACCACGTCAACCAGATAACATGTTATTCCCCCTTTTCTCTCCCCTCCTCTGCTCTATTTTTACTCTCCTCCTCTAATCTTAATCTCATGCTGCAGTTTTTCTAAAAATTGACATATGTGGGAGAGCGCTGCGTGGGGATTGGGCTCGCTGCTGTAGCTGCCGGGATTAGCCACCGCTAGGGTGGCTAGCCATCTCCGGAGCTAACTCCATATGCATGGCATTAAGACTGATTAGCTCCACGCTAGCTCACTCATACTCAGGGTATTAAGGCTTAAAAGCTAGCGCAGCTGGCTAGCACCTTGCGCCTCCCGTCCGTCATGCGATGGGGGATTACCACGCGGCGCTAACGCCGGTGAGCGCTCAGAGTGGCCTCGCGGGCGAACAAGTAGCACTTCAAAGAGGAGCGAATAAATCTGGCACGACCTGAAAACTGAATTCTCTTTATGCCTGTCTTCTCTGCAGTCACAAGTGTTTAACTGTGGAGAAATGCATGTTGTGTGTGTATATAATACCTGCACAGCTTTCACAGTTAGCTTTCAGGAAGACGTTAGCCAACACAGAGCACTGAGGCTTCACTGGGCAACTCCCAGTCCCACTATACGCACCAGAAACTATGTGGAGCTGCAGAAAAAGAAGAGTTTTCTCTCCGTATATTTCCCTTCAGTCATTGGATTACATGCTCCTCTTCACTATTTGTCTTATAAAAGCTGCAGTGGATGAACTTTCACAAACTCCGTCACAGAGCAAAGTCTCTCTGGCATTTTACAGATATTTTAGTTTTCACTGGAGTTTTTGACTGGTTTTGAAGCAATAAAACCAGGGGTCTCAAACTCAAATTACCTGGGGGCCACTGGAGGCAGTATAAAAAAAAAACTACAACTACTACTAAAAAAAAAGACACAAAATGAAAAAAAAACGAAATTACTTAAAAAAGACACAACATGACCAAAAAAGACACAAAATTACAAAAAAAAAAATACACAAAATGACTGAAAAAAGAGACAAAATCACAAAAAAGACACAAAATTATTTAAAAAAGACACAAAATTACCAAAAAAATACACAGAATTTAAATAAAGACAAAATTATTTAAAAAAAAACATAAAATTATTTAAAAAAGACACAAAATTATTTAAAAAAGACACAAAATTACCAAAAAAGACACAAGATTATTTTAAAAATACACAAAATTACCAAAAAAAGACTGCTACCGGGCTCTCTCCTCAAAAAACGATATAGGATCATTTCCTTAAAGTGCAGCTTTTATTTTCAACCGAGAACCATACATGTATGCCAAATGACGTGTGTGCTTTTTTATGAAAACTCTGCTGTACCGTGAGCCACCAAATGCTCATAGGAGTCTATGGGTGGTGCTGGAAAACAGTCTATCCTGTCGTTTAGGTTGGAGATCTTGTTGAACTTGTGAGTCCCAGACAGTTTTGTTGCTTTAATGTTGAGGTTCCTGCAGGAATGGTCTGAAGTTTATCTGGACGTCACGTTTGGCTGCAGCTGTAAACCAGCAGAATCAGCGTCTCTGCTGGTTTGTTCTCTCAGCTCCGGGTCGTTCGGTCATTGCTCCATGTTTGACCACTTTTTTTTCCTTCTTTTTGTGTCATTTTTAAGTGAAACCTGATTTTTTTTCATGCACAACTGTCACAGCTGATTACAGCGACACTGTGCAGAACTCTCGCTCTGTTTTTCCCCGCAAACTCCAAACTGGATTGTGCTTCTTCTTTTTTCTTCTTTTTGTCTGAGCTTCTTTTGGAAGTCGTTCTGTGTCCAAATGGAGACGTTTCATTTCAAACATATATATTTTTCTACATTTCAACATTTGAAAAGTGGGATTTTCTTTGTTGTGACATGAGTGAAGTAGGGAAAAAATAAGCAAAATCTGTCACTTTTTCTCTCTAAAAACTGAGTGGACTTCCTCACATACTCACTCCTCCTCTTCTTCACTTCTCCTCTTTCTCTCTCTCCTTTCATCCCTCTCTCTCTCTGCCCCTTCGCCTCCTGTTTTATCCCTCGCTCACTCTGATCCCGCTCTCTCCTCCTCCTCCTCCTCCTCCTCTTCGTCTTCAAAGCTCTGTCTATCTGTCTCTGGATTCAATCCTGCCTTCCCTTTCATCCTCCTCTTCTCCTCTCTTCTCCTCCTTCTCTCCTCTCATCTCTTCTCCTCTGTTTGCGTCCCATCTCGACTCGTCTCTCCCCAGTTTGTCTCCTGTCTGATGTGCTCCTCTTCTCCTCTTCTCCTCCTCTTCTCCTCCCTTTGTGTTTTCATCTCATTTCCTGTTTCCCTCCTTCTTCTTTTCCTCTTTCTGTCTCTTTTTATTCTGCCTCTTCTGTTTTCTATCACCTCTTCTCTCCTCTTTTTCCTCCTCTCCCTCCTTATCTCTCCTCCTCCCTTTTCTTTCTGCTCATCTTCTCCTCTCCTCTCCTGCTCCTTGTCATTCTTCCTCTCCTCCTCTTTTCATCTCCCTCTCCTCCTTTCATCCATCCTTCAAAATATACTTTCTACACTCCTTCCCCTCTTTCAAGCTCTCCTTTTTTGTCTTTTCTTTCATCTTTTCTCCTTCCCTTGTTTACTTTCCTCCCTCACTTTTCATCTCCCTCTTCTCTCCTCCATCCAAAAAGACACATAATTACTAAGAAAGACACAAACTTATTTGAAAAAAGACACAGAATTACCAAATAAAGACACAAAATTACCAAAAAAAGACACACAATGACCAAAAAAGACACTAAATGACAGAACAAAAACAAAATTACTTAAAAAAAAGGCACAAAATTACCAAAAAAAGACACAAGATTATTTAAAAAAAGATACAAAATTATTTTAAAAAGACACAAAATTACCAAAAAAGACACAAAATTATTAAAAAAGGCACAAAATTACCAAAAAAAGACACAAAATTACCAAAAAAGTAATTAAAGGGACCTTCCACACACAACACGGTAAAGTGCCATTCATATAAAACTCACATTAAACTTTCATATCAAGGTGGGGGCCACAATTGGCCCGCGGGCCGCAAGTTTGAGACCCCTGACTTCTGTCCTCTCCTCTCATCTCCTGTTGTTTCCTCTCCTCTCTCACTTCCTTTCTTGTCCCTCCTTCTCTCATTTAATCTCCTGTCCTCCTCCTCCTCCTCCCCCCCTCCCTCTCCCCGTCTCCTCCTCCTCCTCCTCCTCCTCCTCCTCCTCCTCCTCCTCCTCCTCCTCCTCCTCCTCCTCCTCCTCCTCCTCCCTCTCCCCGTCTCCTCCTCTTTCATCCCGACGTTCCAAAAGAAACCCAAAAACCTCCCCAACAGATCCTCCTTCCTCTCTTTCTCTCTCTGGCGTCTGTCAGCGGCGGAAACATCTTCACTCTTTTAACTGACGAATTAAAAGACATTCGCTGTTTGTTTTCAAAGTACCTGACACACACACACACACACACACACACACACACACACACACACACACACACATACACACACACACACACACACACACACACACACACACTCAGTGACAGGATTTGTGTGACAAGCGGCTGATATTAGACCTCTCTGTTAACTTAAACTACATAGTAGGATCAGAAGCAGCTGTCAGCCGTGTGTGTGTGTGTGTGTGTGTGTGTGTGTGTGTGTGTGTGAGTGATCTCCTGTTAGACTGCCTCAGTGTCATCAGTTAGATTTCTGCTCCGTCCTCCATCTTTCTAATTCCCGCTGGATTTTAAACACACAGACAGAAACAGAAATATCTATGCAAATATATTCCGATAAGTCTCGTTTTTCAAAAAGATGTAAATACGGAGATGCTCCTTCCAAAATCGTGATCGTCGGCATGAAAGTAAAGCACGTTATGGGGAAGTCACATCACAGTTATGACTCATTTTTATCTCAGAATGCGGTTTTTAGAGTTATATTATCAGGATTACGGATCTTTTTCAATCTGTTTCTGTGGCCTGGAGATGACCTTTAGGTTATTATTCATAAATAAAACTGACAGACTGCAGCCAAAAAGTATAGCAAAAGTAAAACTCAAATTACCTGGGGGAGGCAGTATCAAAATGTCCAAAAAAGACACAAAATGACCCAAAAATAGACAGAATTACCAAAAAAATGCACAAAATTATTTAAAAAAGACAAAAAAAGACACAATTGACAGAAAAAAATACTTAAAAAAAGACACAAAGTTACAAAAAAGACACAAAATTACTGAAAAAACACAAAATTACTTAAAAAACCCATAAAATGACAATAAAAACACACAAAATGACCAAAAAATACACAAAATGATTTAAAAAGACACAAAATTACAGAAAATAACTAAATTACTTGAAAAAGAAAAAAATGATCAAAAAAGACACACAATTATTAAAAAAGACACAAATTTATAAAAAAAAAAAGATATATTTATATTAAAAGATATTTTTGTGATGTTGATGAATATGATGATGATGATGATGAGTTGAACCACAGAGCTTCAGTAAACTGATGACTGGGACTCTTTGAGTCATGTTTCTGCTCATCATGCAGGTTAGATGAAGGACAAACCTGCAGGTTTTTTTATATGATCTGTATGATATTTGATAACTTTATCATGACTTGCAGCTAGAGATGTTCCGATAACATTTTTCCCTCCCGATACCGATTCTGATACCGAGTACCGATCTGATACCAGTATGTTATTAAAAAAATCATCATCTTACACCTGCATGACTGTGATATTATTCTTCATTGTAGTAAGGCCTTAAACCCTCTGTAAAACATGAGTAAATACAACAGATTCAAGCCATTTATTTTTACATTAATTTTTAAATAAAACAGTAGTGCAACAGCAACTTAAATAAATAAATCTGGGGGTCTGGGAGAGCATTTTTGCCCTAAAAGCCCAAATTTGGTGCCTCTCGCACATTCTAATGCCACTATTCCATCTGAATCATTGACTATTTTAGAGAATTATTGTAAAGGAGAATAAAGGTTCTTCTATGTTTTATTTAAGGCGTCTTATTTTGGCAGTCTTCTTGTAAATTCTGTGGTGGACTCTGCTGACACATCCATGTGCTCTTATTTTGAAAGCTACATGTGTTTGCTTTTATTTTGAAGGCGGGTCTAACACTCAAAGTCAGAACTTGAAAGTCGAAACTTGGAGCTCGGAAAACAACGTCGAAAATTCTGAAATTCGTGTAGACCTTGAACGCACCATTAGCCGCCAGACTTTCTATGTGCGCTGCAATGTAAAAAGTCTAACTAACTGAACATTAGTCCTCTGTTTTACCTCAGAATCAGAATCAGAATCACTTTTATTGTCACTGTACCTGGGTACAATGAGATTAATAAACACCATCAAGTCAGTGCGAGAGACAATGTCTCAGAAATAATAATAATAATATACAAATAATATACAAACAGACATAAGGTGCACACTTTGAATTGCAGTAGTGAAACAAAATAAATATGGTCCATATACATGTGAGATATTGCACTTGTTGTACCTACGATGTTTGTCATTGAAAATGGGGGGGTATATGTTCGATTAATTCAACTCATTTCATGAATACAACAGTTTGTTTTCATGCAAAACTATACAGATATTTACTGGGTGACCCCAAACTTTTGGGTGTTAGTGTAAATAAAAATATACTAATCGTTGACAGACTGCAGCCAAACAGTATAGGGAGCCCTGGCCAATGAGTTTGTTATGTTTTTGTGCCCTTTGGTGTTTTTGTGCGTTTCCAGTCATTGTCATTGTTCTGAGATTTTATTGGGCTCTTTCTTGGCGCTTTATACTCCCTCACATCTAGTTCCATGAAAACTGGTCCAGTAGTTTTCCTGTAATCCTGCTGACAAACAGACAAACACACACAAGTTTAGTTTGTGTAGAATAATGTGCATCCTGAGTGTCTCCACAGCTGAATGTCATGTCTCAGCTTCCAGACGTTTTATAGACATTTCACAACTTTTATGTGTTTTTCAGCGAGAAATCGGCCGCTTTTGACGTCTTTGTGTCTTTATTCTGCTGCTTAAAGCTGCTCATGCAGACAGGCTGGATACACACAGTTTAACCCTTTATCGGGAGAAGAACTAAATTTGGTAACTTCAAATGAGGTCCCCGTATCTCTCTGTTTGGTCGTAGAACCTCATGGATTTCTTCCAGCTAATCAGCAAAGATCAGGCTACGTCTACTAGATTAAAGTGGCAAATCTACAAGAAAAAAAGTCGCAGATTTAAGAGATTTAACGTGGCAAATCTGTGCAAAAAAAGTCACAGATTTAAGAGATTTAAAGTGGCAAATATACAAGAAAAAAAGTTGCAGATTTAAGAGATTGAAAGTAGCAAATCTGCGTGAAAAAAGTTGCAGATTTACGAGAAAAAAGTGGCAAAAAAGCAACTTTTTTCTTGCAGATTCACCACTTTAAATCTCATTTAAAGAGATTTAAAGTGGCAAATCTACAATAAAAAAGTTGCAGATTTAAGAGATATTGTGGCAAATCTGTGCGAAAAATGTTGCAGATTTACGAGAAAAAAGTGGGAAAAAAACAACTTTTTTCCCGCAGATTCACCACTTTAAATCTCATAAATCTGCACATTTTTTTCTCGCAGATTTGCCACTTTAATCTCGTAAACTTTTTTCTCTAAATATGACCCCCTCCCGGGTCTGTATGTTTTTTTTTTACACATTCTGGCTGTATGTAATATCCTCCAATATTCTCTAGGGTTGAAATTTGGAATTAGCAAGTATATCAATGAGTGTCCTATTAAGGGTTAAAGCTGCTCATGCAGACAGGCTGAACACACACAGAGTTTAAGACACATTGCATGTACTTATTTACTGTATATATTACCACAGTACATGCAGATCCAGTCTGTGGAGCCTGAGGCCTGCGTGCTGTACATGAACCCGCTCACAGTTGGTTTTCTCTCTCCTCACCAAACCAAACACTGTAATTTATCTCCATCTCTCTCCGGGCCGACCTCAGGCCGTTAAAGGTTTCCCGTCGGGTTTGTGGCGGCAGAAATGTCAGAGCGGTGGATTCCAGCGCCGGGCAGAGAGGCCGCCGTGCGGTGGCTGATTGCTGAGCTATATGTGTTATGTTTCTGTCCGTGGGGCGCTGCTGTTTTAGGCAGCCAGAGAGAGTGTGTGTGTGTGTGTGTGTGTGTGTGTGTGTGTGTGTGTGTGTGTGTGTGTGTGTGTGTGTGTGTGTGTGTGTGTTGAAGTGAGGCCTGATGAGCTGGAGGTTCCTGGAAAGAAGAGAAGAAGATTTCCCACCAGTGAGGTTAACTTTAGCAGCAGATATTAGACTTTTAAAATACTCTATGATACTGTAAGACATGGGTCTCAAACTCACGGCCCATGGGCCAATTGTGGCCCTCGTGACGATATTTTGTGGCCCCCACCTTGATATGAAAGTTTAATGTGAGTTTTATATGAATGGCACTTTACCGTGTTGTGTGTGGAAGGTCCCTTTGTCATTTTCTAATAATTTTGTGTCTTTTTTAGTAATTTTGCGTATTTTTTGGCTCATTTTGTGTCTTTTTTTTGGTAATTTTGTGTCTTTTATTGGTAATTTTGTTTTGAAACTTTCTTTTTGTTGGTCATTTTATGTTATTGTTATTTTATGTCCTTTTTTTGTGGTAATTTTATATCCTTTTGGGGTAATTTTGTATCTGTTTTGGTAATTTTTTGTATTTTTTGGGGTATTTTGTGTATTTTCTTGGTTCGTTTGTGTTTTTTGTGGTCTTCTTGGTTACTTTGTGTCTTTTTACATCTTTTTTCGGTTATTTTGTTAACATTCTTGACACTTGTTGGCACTTGGAAAAGGGATTCAACTTGTTTTTTTTTGTTTTCTTATGATTTCTGTCATTCTAACTGTGTTATTCTGCACAAAGACATATTTGAGTTGTTCCCACTTCTAGCCATGATTGATTCCATAGAGCTGCAGGACTTATAGATTTATATAGATTTTATATATTGCAGTAAAATACAAGGACACAGTGAGAAAAACAGCCTGGGGTTCAGAGGGTTAATCAGTTTTATTTCCTGCCTACTGAAGCTTTACAGTGAAACCATAAAGCTTATAATGACTCATAAGATCACATCATATACAATTTGAACATCCATGTGATTTGAACGGCCTTGTGCTCTTATAAGTAGAAAATAAAAGACTAAATCTTCAGAAATGGAGGCGGTGGAACTGATAGATCTGAAGGAGTGAGAGGAGTGAAGGACTGGTGTGGATTACTGTCTGACACACAGGAAGTGACATCATGTCCAGATGTTTCTAGTCCAGCCTGTCCGAGCCAGGTTTCCCCTCAGCAACACGTTGAGATCGACCAGGGAGGGATCCATGACGCTCCTCACCTCCTCACAGAGCAGCGTCAGGTGTCGGCAGCAACACTTTCTACAGTTCAGGAGTAATTTGCCTGCGTGGCTTCAGATGTTTCTCATGTGAGTCTCAGCTCGCTGCTTCATGACGCCTCTAAAGCCTCACATCACAGCTCCTACCAGACCGGTTATCATTTTGTCTCTTTTTTTGGCAATTTTGTGTCTTTTTTTGATAATGCTGTGTCTTTTTTCAGTCATGTTGTGTCTTTTTTAAAGTAATGTAGTGTTTTTTCAGTCATTTTGTGTCTTTTTTTGACAATTTTGTGTCTTTTTTTTGGTAATTTTGTGTCTTTTTAAAATAATTTTTGTATCTTTTTTGTTAATTCTGTGTCTTTTTTTGGTCATTTTGTGTCTTTTAATTTGAATTAAAATAATTTAGTTTCTTTTTTGGCAATTTTGTGGGATTTTTTGTAATTTGTGTCTTTTTTGGTAATGCTGAGTCTTTTTTTTGTAATTTTGTGTCTTTTTAAAATAATTGTGTCTTTTTTTAGTAATTTTGCGTCTTTTTTGATCATTTTGTGTATTTTTTTGGTAATTTTGTGTCTTTTTTAAAATAATTTTGTGTCTTTGGTAATTTTGTGTCTTTTTAAAATAATTTTGTGTCTTTTTTAAGAAATTTAGTGTTTTTTCAGTCATTTTGTGTCTTTTTCTTAGTAATTTTGTGTCTTTTTAAAGTAATTTGGTTTTTTTATTTCATTTTGTGTCTTTTTAAAAAGTAATTTTGTGTCTTATTTTGGTCATTTTGATACTGCCTCCAGCGGCCCCCAGGTAATTTGAGTTTGAGACCCCTGGTCTAGATAATACTTTCCCTTTCAAATAAACTTGTAATTTCTATCATTCTTGTCTTCACTATTCAACACAATAAAGAAATACAAGGCTTCACTGTTTTACAGTCAAAGTGAAGTTACTGCGCTCTGCTTTGGTTTTGAGTTGGATTTTGTAGTTGCTGCAATTTTTATATCCTTATTTCTCGGAAATAAAGTAAAATTTAAATCTAAAACTTTGTCACAAGATAAAACAGATTTGGTTATAACTCAATTTCTACCAAAAATGTGTAGTTAGGCTTTGTAGGGCAGAATAGATGAAAGTGATTCTGGTAAAACCTATAAAAACAGAATCAGCTCCAGTATAGAGACGCATCTGTCAGGATCTCACCAACACTTGAACTTCTTTTAAACTTTTATTCTTTTTCAGTCTTTCCAGCACAGAAAGCAAACAGCTGGTTGTCCTCCATGTTAGTTTTGGTAGCAGGAGTTGCTCTCGTTGGATTTATGGTCCGTCTGCTGCCAGAGCTGCCGTGGTTTCTGACCGACCGGAGCTCCTCTTCTCTGGGTTGTCTGCTCTGTTTACACACTTTATTCTCCTTCAGGAAGTCAGAGACGGCAAGAGATGTGAAGGTTGTTGCAACTGTGTTAGAGCTGCAGAGGAGT
>NC_081534.1:31176668-31191668 GCF_030273125.1 Centropristis striata
CTTTCCCCCCTAGATTTGCCATTTTTTATTTCATAAATCTGCTTCTTTTTTTCTCATAGATTTGCCAATTTTTTCTCAAAATATTACCCCTCCCCCTTGTCCATAATATAATTTTTTTTTTCATACTTGGCCCTAATACGACATCGTACTTCTGTAAGTTTGTCTTTCCGTATTTTATTTTGAAGTCCTGCATATGGAAATCATGTGGAACTCATTTGGTTTAAATTTTAGTATTTCAGTCAAATTTGATCAGTCAGATTTCTCTTCAGGTTTTAAGATATAATATATACAAAAAGACACATAAAATAGAGAATAAAACAATAACTTTTCATCCCCACTAACTAAAACACACATTCAACACACACACACACACACACAGTTTAAGCATGTAGAAAATAAAAATACAAAATGTTTATTGCACAAGAAAAGGTTTAAACACATTAATTAATAGATAATTGAAATATTGCACATTATTATTGGATTTATTATGTATTGGTTAATGTCTTTGGGCTGAAACCAGTTTCTAAATAAAGCAGCATGTCTGGAATAAACAGGATTGGGATAAAGTAGAAATCAGAGCCACTAATGGGAATTATTTATATTCAGTGAATAGGAATGTGTGCTGTGGTCTAAACTTAGCCTCTTTATTTGTCTCTATTCCTGCTCTGTAAAGGGCAGCAGCAGTTAGCAGCTCATGAAGCATCCTGGCACTCCGAGGTCGCCGGTTCAATTCCCAGTCGGAGCGGACGGAGCTGTGGTTATACTGGGCCGCTCCCAGCTGGGAATGTTTGGAATTCCCCCCTCGGAAAAATAACAGCAGGAATAAAAATAAAAAAACAACAAGTTTTCCCACACTCACTGGCCTTAATGAAGCCTTCCCGACAGGCTTCCTTCTAGTTTTCCAGGTGCCTGATCCCGATCCCGGCCCTGCTGGGAACAACAACCTGTTTGCTGGTGTTTTTGTCGGGAAGCGGAGAGTGACTCGTCGTCGTCGGCTTACTAGCAACTCCTTTATTTGTTTGTTTTTTCCTTTCTTTAATTTCCCGAGGGGGAAGTGAGCCACGGAGAGGTCGGGGTTCTGCCAAACAGAAGCAGCTGAGACAGAAAAACAAAAAGCTGCTAGAAAACATGAAACCGCTGAACAAAGAAAATCCATAAAAATATGAGAAGAATCCCACAAAAGTCACTTCGTCTCTCCACAGTCACACTGGATGGAGTGGATGAGGATAATTTAATGCTTTTTTATGATAAAAATCACTCTAAACAGAAGATTATTATGTGTTTAAACATCAGCATTTCAAACATTATCAATTAAGCACTTCCTTATTCTTTTAATTGATTGATTAATAGATTTTTTTGTCAATAAGATGTCAGAAAAAGTGAAAAATTCCCAACAGGAAGTCTTCATGTTGCATGTTGTCAAGATTCAACTTCTAAAGATATAAAACAGGAAAAAAGAGCAAAATTATTATCAGTCAAATCCCTTTTCAGGTTTCAAAAAGGTGTCACTATTACTCCTAACTTTGTCCTTAATTGTTCTTGTATAATTTCTATTTTGTATATTTATTCTTATTGGAGTTGTTTATACCTATTATTATTATTATTATTATTGATATTATTAATATTATTATTTTACTACTACTACTACTACTACTATTAATAATAGTTTTTATCATTATTATTATTATTATTATTTTACTAAATATTATTATTTAACTTCTCCATTTAGCTTTATTTCTTTCTGTTTTTGTGACATTTTATTATTATTATTATTATTATTATATCTGATTATATCAAAAAAATAAATACTAAACTAAAACTAGCAAACTCACTCTACTAATTAAAACTAACTGGATTTGAAAACAAAAATTCACAACAAAATTAAAACTTAAAACTAATGAAAAATCCAAAACTATTATAACCTTGCAAGGGAATTCACTGTTCCAATGAGGGTCCTCACAAAGATAGAAGTACAAGAATGTGTGTGTGTGTGTGTGTGACCATCAGATATCAGACAGCAGCTAGTCGTGCTATCTGCGCTAATTTCCTGCCGCTAACAGGAAGGCTGCCCTTCTGCTGACATTGGTGTAACGCTGGAATCCCTCCCCCCCCCCCTCCTCCCCCCTCCCCCTCCCCCCCCCCCCTCCTCCCCCCTCCCCCTCCCCTGCAGCCGCTGCCAGATAATGAGGTTGCGTAACAGTTAAACTCTTCCCCGTGTTGTTAATATCGATTAGGCGGCTCCGTCTGACGTACGACAGACTCACACAGGGCTCAGCTGCCAGTCCATCAGCTGGCAGATCAATCAGAGCCTAATGAGATAAACGAGCTCACTAATTAGTTAACGAACCGCTGGCTGACTGACTGACACCAGCGAACACGGAGCCAGCCTGGCAGATCCTCTTCCTGCCGGCTCAGGGGAGACCAGAGCAACAGTTCCTCCTCAACACACTCAGTGATCCACAGTGAGCTCTAGAACACTAGAACACTACTGACTAGAGCCTGGTTTTATATCTGATCATAGCTGCAGTTATCATTTTAAATGTCTCCGTTTGAAGGAAAAGTTTACTAACTCTGCAGGTTCTTTGCTGAACTTTTCTCCACCAGGAATCTGTATTATTTAAATTTTCTCTTAACTCTATGGAGTCTTGGACTATTTGTCCATGTTTTTCTTTTTTTTTTTTTTTACATCTTTTCATGTCTTTTCTTGTCTTTTTTGATCATTTTGTGTATGTTGTTGTGTCTTTTTTTTGTCATTTTGTGTCTTTTTTATGTCTTTTTTGTCATTTTTCTGTCTGTTGTTGTGTCTTTTTTTTGTCATTTTGTGTCTTTTTTATGTCTTTTTTGTCATTTTTCTGTCTGTTGTTGTGTCTTTTTTTAGTTATTTTGTGTCTTTTTTGGTCATTTTGTGTATGTTGTGTCTTTTTTTGGTCATTTTGTGTCTTTTTTTGTCATTTTGTGTCTTTTTTTGTCATTTTGTGTCTTTTTTTCGTAATTTTGTGTCTTTTTTTGTCATTTTGTGTCTTTTTTTGTCATTTTGTGTCTTTTTTTGGTCATTTTGATACTGCCTCCAGCGGCCCCCAGGTTATTTGAGTTTGAGACCCCTGGTTTAAAGGCACAATATGTGATTTTCTGCAGCTAGGGCTCTCCTAATCAAAACAATAACAAAAAACAGAGTTTGGTGACATATGGGAGTTGTTGTCTTGTTGGCTTGTTTTAATCGGGAGCAGAATTCTCCACAGAGGTCTCCTCGTCTCCAAAACAAACAGACCTGCTGATTAAAACCAGCAAAAACACAGAATGAAGCAGTTTCATGTTAAAAATCAGTGTGTTTCCAATGATGTTCAGGACGTGCTTAAACTTTTCCTTTAATGCAACCTTAATAACCAGGAAAAGACAACACTTATGCCATAATACTGATATTAGGACATCAAAAACCTCAGGTGATATCTAGTGTCATATTACAGTATTTATATATTGCTGAGTCAGTGACAGGTGATCAACTGAAACACTGTTATCTTGATTAAAATGACCAATTTCTCTGGGTTTGGACAGTTTTTAGAAACATTTTGGATAGTGCAAATACATAACTCTGCAAAATATATAACATGTCTAGTTGCTTTAATGTACACTGTAAAAGAAAATCTGTTAAATTTACGGTAAAATACCAGCAGCTGTGGTTGAAAAATACAGTTTATGGGTTTTCTACTGTAAATTTTAATGTAAATATCAGCAAAAACTGTAATTTAGACAGAATAATCCTGTTATTTTTAGGGTAATTGTGTCTTTTGTGACATTATGGTATACCTCCATTAATTTTACATAATTAAAAAAAATATTTTACAGTTTAAGTTTTGTGCTATTCCTTGATTTACGGTAACAAAGTGTCTACTACGGCGCCCTATTTCTGATTCAATTTGACAGCGTTTTACTGGCTACAAATATTTTTTTACAGTGTACAAAAGTTGCATATTGCACCTTTAAAGTGACTTTCTATTGTCTGTGTGTGTTTATTAATATCATCACAACTGATTCCTCCAAAGTGAGCAGCAGGTTTCAGCTGGTGGGTCAGTTTGTCTCAGTCAGCTGTGACTGACAGCTCTGCCCTGCTAACCCTGACACACTGCTATTTATCAAAGACGTGTGTGTGTGTGTGTGTGTGTGTGTGTGTGTGTGTGTGTGTGTGTGTGTGCTGGCACAGTCTGCTTGTGTAACACTAAACTGGATACCCCTGATGTCTCTGGGACCAAAGTGTGCTTCTGTGAAAAGGACACATAGCTGCAGCGTCCTCGGGGACAGCCTGAATAATTTTAGCTTTGTGGGGCAAGCCTGGGCTCACACACACACACACACACACACACACACACACACACACACACGCACGCACACACATTCTTGTACTTCTATCTTTGTGAGGACCCTCATTGGAACAGTGAATTCCCTTGCAAGGTTATAATAGTTTTGGATTTTTCATTAGTTTTAGTTTTAATTTCGTTGTGAATTTTTGTTTTCAAATTCAGTTAGTTTTAATTAGTTTTTAGAGTGAGTTTGCTAGTTTTAGTTTAGTGTTTTTTTTTTAAATGCTTTAGTTTTAGTTTAGTTTGTGTTAGTTTTAGTTTTTTGTAATGGGGTATTTGTTGGGTGGGAGATTAAAAGAGGTCACAGTAAATTTTGCCTTTATTTCCTTTGTCTGATCCATCTTCATTATGTATGAAAAAAGTTGACAAAGACGAAAACGAAGGACATTTCCACTATAATTTTAGTTAGTTTTGTACCCACACAATACAGTTTCAGTTAATTATCATTATCATGTAACCTTTAACCCTTAAAACAAAGTCTGAAATCTAAAAAAAGCCTTTAAAGAAGTGAGGACCGGCCAAAATGTCCTCACTATGCAAAAATGTCCTCACTCTGTTGGTTAAAAACGTGTCCCGGTCCTCACTATGTAGGAAGTACAAGAACACACACACACACACACACACACACACACACACACACAGACAAACACACAGGTACAAATAGCTGAACACACACACAGCCACACAGCTACCATTGAGGACTCTCACACAGCTGATAAAATCTGACTTGTTCATAAATCTGATTCTCCCCTCTCTGTTTCTTCTTCTGTGGTGGCACCGTGTCACAGGTGTGACTCCTCAGGTGCAGGACTAAGGTATGTGGGATGATTTGAGTGTGATTTTGTGTAATCACGCCGGAGGATAACCTTTCTGTTTGGAGGTTTCGAGGACTTTAATGAACAGAAGTTTGGTGTAAACGCTGTGTCTTTTTGTAATCAGGCAGCGTTTTCCACTGACGACAGTTTATTATGGTAACTTTAAGAGCTGACGTCAGCCGCTGTTGTCAGCTGTACCTGTGCAGCCGGACACTGCTGAGTGTGTGTTAGTGTGTGTGTGTACAAGTGTGTGTTAAAGTGTGTCTGTGTGTGTTAGAGAGGCAGGCAGCAGTCTCTTTAATGAGGGTGAACTCAAGGGTTTGTACTCTGTCTTCATTCAGCCTGCTGGGAAGGTTGCTAGCATACCAGCGTGTGTGTGTGTGTGTGCTTGTGTTTGTGTGCATGTGTGTGTGCATGCATGTGTGTGTGTTTGTGTGTGTACTACCCTTGTCATGAGTGGGAAGCCCCCTATACACACACTGCAAGTCTTCTATTAATGAACACTGCCTTTCCAAGTAAGTCGAGTCGAGTGTGTGTCTCCGTGCAAGTGTGTGTGTGTGTGTGTGTGTGTGTGTGTGTGTGTGTGTGTGTGTGTGTGTGTGTGTGCATGTGCGCATTGTACCACCCCCAGGGGGCGACAGGTGCCACAGGCAACATGAGACCCTGTGGAGTGACATGGAGAGAGAGAGAGAGAGAGAGAGAGGGTGTGAAGTGATGGGAGAGAGAGAGAGAGAAGGTAAGAGAAAGAGAGACAAAAGTGCAAACTTTACACTCGTATAAGATCTTTATTAGGGCCTCAGGGAAATCGCACCGAGCACTGGTCCCATACAGCAATAGCTATAGCTAACTATTGTTATACTGTGGATTTTTTCTTCTTCCTCTTCTGGACGCAATTTTCGTCCCGCACCAACAGCCTCATTGGCTCCCATATTAAAAACGCAGGAAGATTTCTGAAAAAGGGAGATGTAACAGTGTTTTTAGATCGCTCTAACGAAGCTATTTTTTCATTTTTCTTAAAAAAAAAACATATGTAGACGTTCAGGAAGAACTCAGGACGCTCAAAGTGAAGTCAGATCAATGATAGGTATTATGGTTTTGCCAAAAATGCTTTCTGTTCGAGGCAAGAAATTCCAGTCTGTCCACCTCTGGCTGCTGTCACTGTTCCGGTACATTGGCAGTTGGTGGCAGTTAATTCTGTTGATTGCTCTGATCTGATTGGCTTTGATCCTATGATGTTATTACAGTTACACGCACACACAGATGCACATAAGCGCGCACACTCCTCCAGATACACATGCTTCAAACACACACACACGCACACACACACATTTTGAGGTTAAAGGTCATAGGTTGCTGTATAAATAAATACTTGAAAAGGAATGCTTGTTGTAGGCGTGCTCCTTGTATATTATACAGTATTATAACATTACTAGTATTAATTGTTATAAATCTCTGAAGAATCTCATCATAGTGTACACACACCGGCAGTAGCCCCCGTGGGCCTTTCAGAATTTCTCCAGAGGAAATTTTCTAGTTTCTATGATCACAGGCATCGATCTGCTGCTGTTATCAGCCGCCAGTCTTGTGGGAAGTTTTTCCACCAGATGTTGGGACTTTGGCTGCAGGGATTAGCTCACATTCTGGCAAAAAAAGGTCAGAAACTGGTGATCAGGTTTGGCTCACAGTCCAGTTTTTCCATCTTTGCATTGAAATGGCATATCACGATGTCCTCAGAGAAACACTGATGATGATTTTTGTAGATTTTTGTATCTTAATTCACATTTTATTTTGTGCACAGGCTTCGCAGGCTCATCTGGTCATTCTTGGGGATTATTTTCCTCCCTATCAGTGATGTGTTTCTATGTTTTCAACCACCCGACTCATTATGAGAGCCAATCTGCAAAAATACGCCTTCATCAACCACCAGATCTGAACCACAAACTGCCAGTTCCATGCATCATAGCTGCACAATTGTCCGGACAGACACAGAGGGCTTGTAAACCACGATGCTGGGCTCAGTGGTCGATGACTCTCAGCCATCAGTGAGTCATTTACTGCTGATTGGTGCTCTGCAGAAACCTTTGTTTGGCTAACTTTCTGTAGCAAGTGTAGCAGCACAAAACAAGACTTTATCGCCTTTCTGTTGACTGGAAATTGTATTTTCACCACATTTTCACGAATGCACAGTAATTTGCACTAAAATTGAGCCCGAAGCATGAAAAACAGACAGCGGCGTCCACATAGTTTTGGCCTCTTTGTGCAGAAGATTTGACAACATGACAGACAGATCGAGTCAGAGAGAGAGAGACAAATACACAGAGATAGTTTCACTGCTGGAATTAGGGACAGCTGGCCTGTGTGTGTGTGTGTGTGTGTGTGTGTGTGTGTGTGTGTGTGTGTGTGTGTGTTGGCATGGCTTGATTGCATAACACTCAACTGGGTCCCCCCGTGGCTTCGAGGCTAAAGTGGTCCCTCTCTCTTTCTCTCTCTCTCTCTCTCAATGAAAAGCAATGAAGCTTTATCGACGCGGCGGTTTGATAAAAGAACAAAGCAAAGTGTAAAAGCAGAGCGAGGCGTGTGGGAGCTGATTGGTGACACTCAATCAGGTTGAACTCATGCAGCATAATTGCAGTTTAGATCTTAATACTGGTCAGAAACAATGTCAAATGCATAGTTTAAATTCTGTATTTCTTAATTTGACTCGTATTTATTATCATCCGGTTTATAAGAGACCCCCCCCCCAATGTTCGGGGGGGTTGTCAGGCACCCCTGGGTGCTGCTCAGAGAAACACCTTGTTTTAGGACCTCGCTGTGTTTCCCATGGTGCTTTGCTGCAGGGAAAGTCTGCTGTGGAAAGAACAGCCCTCACATTTTCTCTGCTCCACTTCCAAAGCTACTGGTTGTGTGTGTGTGTGTGTGTGTGTGTGTGTGTGTGTGCATTATTTTATGGGAAAGCTCGCAGGCTCACAGTTGTGTGTGGCCATGCATTTTAAGTGTTGGCATGCTTGTGTGTGTGTTTATATGTGTGTGTGTGTGTGTGTGTGTGTGTGTGCTTGTGCTTTCTCCATGTGGGCACTTGCTTGAAGGCATTCTCAGTTGTTTGCATGCAGGTGTGTGTGTGTGTGTGTGTGTGTGTGTGTGTGTGTGTGTGTGTATGTGTGCGTGTAGATAAATGTGTGTGTGTGTGTGTGTGTGTGTGTGTATGTGTGCGTGTAGATAAATGTGTGTGTGTGTGTGTGTGTGTGTGTGTGTGTGTTTGTGTGTGTGTGTGCTCGTCAGTTAACCAATTAAATGCAACTTTGCAATGAGGACGACTTCAGTTTGGATTCTTGATTAAATTTAAGAAAATAAATAAAGAATTAACAGAGAGGGCGTGTGCAGACGAGACAGCTGTTTTCATGAGATGACCCGGTTGTCTTGGTTACAGGTTGAATCGTCTGCAGAAATTAAACAATGAAACAGAAATGAGCCTTTGTTCTGTCTGCCTCGTAACAATAGGTCTTGGTTTTCAACTCCTTTAAGTTATCAACTGAAAGTACCAAAGAGTATTAAATATATCAGGTCAAGCACTAACTGCATTCAGTCCTTTTTGTAAAAAAATTGCTACTTTTGTGATTTTGCTTGCAGCCAATCGTTGCAACATTCTTCATTTAATGTGTTGCATGCTACGATGATGCAGGTTAGGGCTGGGCGACATGGGCCAAAAGTCATTTCCCAATATATTCAGGCTGGATTTATAAGATACAAGAAATGATAAAAATGCATTATCAACAGTTTGCATGATTGATGGATTACAACTAAACATGAAGAAAGAAAGACAAATAAATATTTCTACATAAATTTGGGGTTGACGTCTCCAAGAAATTGGCAGGATCTACATGGGTACAAGTTAAAACCAACTTAAAGACTCAAAACCTGGTCCAGAGACATTTAAAGAAGGACACTAATGAAGACGGATTGAAATATATCCAATCCACTTTATTTGTATAGCACATTTAAACAACAAAAACGTCTCCAAAGTGCTGTACATAGAATCAACAACAACAAAAACAAACATTTCCATATAACAATCAGCAATAAATAATAAGTGTATAAATCTAAAATGATGCTATAAATAAAAGAATACAATCAAACACATAAACATAGTAAAATAAATAAAAGACGTAGTTAAAAGTATTAATAAAAGACATTATGTATGTATATATAAGGAAAAAAATAGGCAAAACCAAAAGAAAGAGGTGAAGAAAAGGCATTTCCAGGGTAGAGGATGAGAGAACAACAGATGAAAACAGGAGACAATGAAACTCAAAGCTGAGACAAAGGAAGACAGAAATAAAACGCTTCTTTGGAAGACGGAGAGTAGAAACGGCAGAGAGACAAAGACGGAGACGACGGAGCCCGGCCGGGGACGAGGATGAGGCGCTTCTAGCCATATTTAATCATCAAATATTAATGCGGTAAAGATGGAATACAGGAAATTAATATTCCCCATTAACAAAGAAGGAGAGCGACTCGGGGCTTGTAACAGCTACAAAAAGACAAACGGCCATTCAGCGCTTTGATGACGGATCCAAATCAGGTTACGCTCCACATCCTCCATCTTCACCTGAACGCCACACGCCGACTCCACACGCTCCGATTATACTCGCACTCACGTTGTTTAACCCTCTGAACCCCAATGACTTGTATTTCACTGTAAATATGTAAAATCTATATAAATCTATAAGTCCTGCAGCTCTATGGAATCAGCACAATCATGGCTAGAAGTGGGAACAACTCAAACATGACTTTAGTGCAGAATAACACCGTTAGAATGACAGAAATCAGAAAGAAAAAGAAAAAACACAAGTTGAATTTCTCTGACGACAACGTGGAATTTATATATATACAATATAGACATTTTTGTGTCAAGAATTTGGGGGAAAAAATTGTTTTCTCCACATATTTTACATATTGCCATGTTTCCAGCCTCTCCTGTCCTCTCCTCTCGGCTCTGTGTAAACAGATTTTCAGTGAATATTTGTGACATGACCGACAAAATTTCCGAAAAAGACACGAAATGACCAAAATTAGACATAAACTAACTTACCAAAGAAGATGTGAAATTACCAAAAGAGACATAACTTTTCCAAAAATAACCAAAAAAGACACAAAATTACAAAAAAAATATGTAAAATTACCAAAATAGTCCACATATTTAAGTATTATCATGTTTCCAGACTATCCTGTCCTCTCCTCTCTGCTCTGTGTAAACAGATTTTCAGTGAATATTTGCAGAATTTAATGTTTTTAACAGGATCTGGTTAGTGCAAACACTTTATTTTAAATGACACATGGAGAATAAACAGATTCTGACACAAACATCAACATTTTAAGCTTCGGTTTAGTCACTTTTTCTAACTGAAACTTTAGTAACCTATGACCCGTTCAAGGACTGTCTGAAAGTTCAGATTCTGATGATAATGCCTGTTTTTACAGTTTGAAAAACAATGTATTGTGAAAACACATTTCAGCTATCTCTTGTTTATCCCTGTATGCCTGATTAAGAACCTATGGTGAAAATAGATGTTTTTTTTAAAGCTGCAGTTTGAATAATGTGTGAATGTTTGCAAGTTCTGCCGACAAGATATTTTTTTAATTATTCCCATTTTTCCGCCCTGACACAAGCCTTTGATCCGGAGAGCAGCTGGAGCCTTCTGGGAGCTGTAGTTGTTGAATGTTAACACTAATAATCACACCGGCTTGGTAAAATGAGGAAGTGTTTGAGAGATGTACCATCATCGGCTCTGTCTCCTCCTCTCCTCTTCCTCCTCGTCCTCCTCTTCCTCTTCCTCCTCCCCTCCTCTCCTCTCCTCCTCGTCCTCGCGGCGAGCGATCCTAACAAGGTGGATTATATATTTTCCGACTGAGAGCAATCCAGATATGATCAAGTATTTATGTAAGCCGCACTCTCACGGCTCAGATACATACAGAGTCCTCAACTCAACAGCTGTTTCATAACCGCTGCTCCGTGTGTGTGTGTGTGTGTGTGTGTGTGTGTGTGTGTGTGTGTGTGTGTATTACAGTCGACAATAAAATCCTGAATTATAAATGTCCCGTTAATGCATACAAGAGGACAGACATGTATCTGTGTGTCCATGTGTTGTCTTTTATTTTGAAAAACCATCTCCATTATTTGCTTGTAAATTTGAATTATCAGTATTTTTTTTCAAATTAAAGCAGACATACTTATTGCATCATGTGAAATTAAACACTGGAAATATATTTATGGAGCGCAGGCTGCACATGTAGGCTACATAATTCATAATTCAAAATGTGTGTGTGTGTGCAAATACATAATACATAGTATATACATCAGTGTTAAACCAGGCGCAGGCTGCACAGTGCTGAGGTGTGCAAATATAATAGTGCATTGTGTGATGCACACACACACACACACACACACACAACACACACACACACACACACACACACACACACACACACACACACCAACACTGACCTGAGATTGGCCCGCTGTGAATGCATGAATTTATGATTTATATGAAATTCATATGAAACAGGATGGGCCCCAGTGTCAGTGATACACACACACACACACACACACACACACACACACAGACAGACAGACCTTGAGGGCGAGACTCAAGTGTATTTTATACACACACATATCTTTCCTCAGTGTGTGTGTGTGTGTGTGTGTGTGTGTGTGTGTGTGTGTTTTAGGGCCAACTGTAACCTTTTTTCCTTTACTGACTTCTTGTAATGCACTCGTCCTCTTTTCATGTAAAAAAACAACATATATGTTCACTCATCAATAATACAGATTGTATATTTTCCCCAGTAAAGACAAGATACTGTATTAATATTTCATTTAATGTCCGAGTGTAAGAATTCCCCACTGAAACAAAAACACAAACATATTAAATCTTTAAATCCACTTTACAAACTTTACTTTTGCAGACATTCATGCTTTCGGCCAATATCTAAAACTGTTTAAACTGTGAAAAAACACATTACTTTATGCACAAAAAGTCTGTTTGACAAGCTTCTACATCAGAGCACACTTTATTTTAATTTTTTTTCCAACATACTTAACTTATATTGTATTAGATTTATTCATCTATTGATCATTATTATTATCTATCTATCTATATATTTATTTATTTTTACTTTTTGGGATAGGGATTCTGTTCTGAGTGTTCCTGTATGTCTGTGTTTTATTGTAATAAAAATAATAAACAAAGTTTAAAAATATATATATATATTTTCCTGTTTTTAAATGTAATTTTACATGCAAATGGAGTGAAATATGTTCCCGATCTTGCAGCCATGATTATATCTAGCAACAGTTATATTATAATAGGTTATTTATCCTTATTTTTGACCAATAATTCAAGAAAAATATTCCACTGTACATCCAAAAAGTAAATTCCTACTAACTAACTACCTCAAAACAAGTTTTTTTTTGTTGCTTTAAACTTCCAGCAAGTTAAAAATATACTTTAAAACATGCAGAGAACCAAACTGAGCATGTGCAGAGTAAATGTCATCACTGTAGCTCGCAGCAACTGAGTGTTACAGTTACACGCTGTTCTTCCCTAAATGCATATATGTGTAGACTATATGTGCATATTCTATGTGTGTACGTATTAGTGGGTCCCTGTTCTGTTTGTCTGGTGCACACACACACGCACACACACACACACACACCCATGAGGACACACATGACAGGATACAGAGTCCTGCTGCAGGTTTCACACCTTATTCTGCTGAGCTACAGGTGCCGATAATGTGCAAAAATACACACAAATACACCAATAAAGGCAGAAAGAAGAATTCTGCAAGCTAGTAAACATAAAAGTTAACAATGCAAGGTTTAATCCTTAAATGGACACTCATTGAAACACTTGCAAATTCCAAATTTCAACCCTAGAGAATATCGGAGGATATTACATACAGCCAGAATGTGTAAAAAAAAACATACGGAATTTAATATTTTGAGGAAAAAGTTTATGAGATTAAAGTGGCAAATCTACAAGAAAAAAATGTGCAGATTTATGAGATTTAAAGTGGTGAATCTGGGAGAAAAAATTGCTTTTTTCCCACTTTTTTCTCGTAAATCTGTGACTTTTTTCGCGCAGATTTGCCACTTTAAATCTCTTAAATATGCTACTTTTTTTCTTGTATATTTGCCACTTTAATCTAGTAAATTTGCAACTTTTTTCTCAAAATATTACCTGAAGTTACCAAATATAGTTCTTTGCCCGATAAAGGGTTAAACGTTGGTTTTAGGTGCATTTTGGTGATTAACAGAGTATCTAACTGTAACTTTTGCTACTTTTACTAGAGAATTGAAGCAGGTTTCAGATGCAAATGTTCATTATTGGACCTGACTGGATGCAACAATCCCATAATGCATCACTGTCAGCTGTAGATTGTGCCTGTTTCTTTAAGGCTGATATGTTTTGGCAAGCAGGGAACTCTCTTCCTCTCTTTCTCTTTCTGTTCTATCAATGTCACCACTGTCCTTCACACACAGCTCAGTGTGTGTGTGTGTGTGTGTGTGTCTGTGTGTGTGTGTGTGTGTGAGCAGTGGGATGGTGTTGCACGCTGCACATTGTATTCTGCAAATGAAACAGTGACATTGAAGTTAAAGTGCTGATTCCTGCTGTATTTTGAGGGTGTTTGCATCCAGATGAGCAGCGTTTGATAGATTCAGACTCTGATTCTAGCGGACAAACAGGAAAGGGGGACAAGTTGTTTGGTGTCAGACAGTCAAAGACACATAGAAACTCCTCTGATGGAGCTTTTCCTGCTGGTTTCAAGGTCCTTTTGCAAGAGAAGCACAGAGGTGGTGTCACTGACTGGGTCAGTCGAGAATATCAGTAACAGTTTGGCTATTAAAAGCTCTTTGTCATCTATATTTTTATAATCATTATCCTACTATCTTGTACAGCATCTGCAACTTAAAAAAACACATGCACAAATATACAAAACACAAGCAAACTGAGAAAACATCTTCATTAATTTGACAACACAAGCGCAGCATTTAGAAAACATGCTGCAAAGACCACAACACAACAGAAGTGTTTCCGGAGGACACTTAAAAGTGATGCACACGTCTGGACACGCGAGTATTATTATCAAAAAACACATCTATATTGTTGAAATTAGCTAAATATTCAGCCATGACACTGAAAACTAGGCTTTCTGCACTCAAACCAAGGTTATTAAAGTATAAACTCACGAAATAACGAAAACTAGAATTGAAAAAACATTTTCGTTAACTGAAATAAAAATAAAAAAGTTTTTTTTTAAACAATAACTAACTGAAACTGTATTTTGTGGTTACAAAACTAACTAAAATTATAGTGAAAATGTGCTTCGTTTTTGTCTTTGTCAACTTTTTTCATACATAAACATTTTTGGTTGATATGAAATCTATTTCATCTATCTGGTTTTATGGCTTATTAAACTTATTGGGGCTGAGATGGATCAGACAAAGGAAATAAAGGCAACATTTATTGTGACTTTTTTTATTTTTGCACCCAACAAATACCCCATTACAAAAAAACTAAAACGAATAAAAACTGAACTAAAACTAAGAATTTTCAAAAATAAAAACTAAACTAAAACTAGCAAACTCACTCTAAAAACTAACTGAATTTGAAAACAAAAATTCACAGTGAAATTAAAACTAAAACTAAAACTATTATAACCTTGGTTTGTAGAATATTTCCTCTGCATGCATCTCTCAAATAAATACATGCAACTTTTTAAAATTCAAAAACCACATCTATATTGTTGAAATCAGCTAAATATTCAGC
>NC_081534.1:31194168-31234168 GCF_030273125.1 Centropristis striata
GTGCTGTTTAATCCTGATTATTAGGCTCCTTAACTCTTAAATTATCACTTCAGATATTTTGAAGTGGAGTTATATGAGTTACTTATTAATATAATCAGTGTATTAACCACAGTAGAAGTCAGTTGGTACGCCTCCAGTTTGGAAAAAACAGGCAGAAACACAGACTCAGAAGTGAAACAATGTAGCCACTAAAAAAAAGTAATATCATTTAAAACAGGGGTCTCAAACTCAAATTACCTGGGGGCCACTGGAGGCAGTATCAAAGTGACACAAAATTACACAAAAAAAGACACAAAATGACCGAAAAAAGACACAAAATGATCAAAAAAGACACAAAATGACAAAAAGATACAAAACGACCAAAAAAATACAAAATTACAAAAAAAGACACAAAATTATTACAAGAAGACACAAAGTTACCAAAAAAGACACACAATGACACAAAAAAGACACAAAACGACTGAAAAGGACACAAAATGACCAAAAAAGACACAAAATGACACAAAAAAGACACAAAATGACTAAAAAAAGACACATAATTATTTCAAATAGACACAAAATGATACAAAAAAGACAGAAAATGACCAAAAAAATTCACAAAATTACTAAAAAAGACGCAAAATTATTACAAAAAGACACAAAATTACCAAAAAAGACACAAAATTACAAAGAAAAGACACAAAATTACAAAAAAAAGTAATTAAAGGACCTTCCACACACAACACGGTAAAGTGCCATTCATATAAAACTCACATTAAACTCACATTAAGCTTTTCATAGCCCATGATTTAAAGTGTACGTTATATTGAGAGTTTTTCGCCACTGTTTCCTTCCCATCAGACCTTGTGGTTAACATGGAGGCGTTATCTGTCAAAGCCACCAGACTCCATTGACAAAAACAGTAATGTTACCTCACAGAAGACAAGAGCTGCTGGTTCACCGCCGCCGCCTGAATTCTTGGGTTTGTTTGTGTTATTGTGTGACTTTGGTGTTTTAAAATGTTGGTTCAGATTCACCAAAGTCTCACAATAACACAAACAACTAACCGGTTGAGGCGGCGGTGGACCTGCAGCTGCTTTGTTCTGTGAGGTTAAAATTATTGTTTTTGTCAATGGAGTCTGGTGGCTTTGACGAGATCTGACAGTTCCTTTCTCGTAAACCTAAACAAGGCCTGACAGCAAGGTAAAGCAGTGGGAAAACTCCACATTTACTGTGCATTTGGACTGACTGTCTATTTTTTGTCATTTTGTGTCTTTTTTTGGTTGATTTGTGTCTATTTCGATAATTTTGTGTCATTTTTTGGTCATTTTTACATCTATTTTTGGTCATTTTGTGTCTTTTTCAGTAATTTTTACAGATATTTTTTGTAATTTCGGATCTTTTTTGGCCAATTTGTGTCTATTTTGATAATTTTGTGTCATATGTTGGTCATTTTTGCATCTATTTTTGGTATTTTTGTGTCTTATTCAGTAATTTTTACATCTCTTTTTAGTCATTTTGTGTCTTTTTCAGTAATTTTTACATGTCATTTTGTGTCTTTTTGGTCAATTTGTGTCTATTTCAATAATTTTGTGTCATTTTTAGTCATTTTTACATCTACAGTCATGGAAACATTCTTGATAATAACCAAAACCATGGAAAATGTCTACATATCAGCTTTTTAAATTAAACTCTTATGAGCTATTTCTGTTGTTATCATTATATTTATCCAAACAAATAGACCTTTAGTTGTACCAGACATTAAAATGAACCAGAAATTGAAGAAAACAATGGTGGTCTAATCATTTTTTCCATGACTGTATTTATCTTCAGCCTCCTGGCTGCTTCTCCAAACTGGAGGCGTCCTGGTAACACACTGACTACGAATAAATACCTCATATAACCCCACTTCAGAAAAAAAAAAAAAAATCCAAATGCTCCCTTTAAGCTGTAAAAATAGGCTCTTCCTTTAATATAGATACCATAAGTGTTGAGGTCTGACAGTGAGAAAGAGACACGGTGGAAAAGATGCAGCTGTCTGTCTCCTTTTGCCAGAAAAAGACTGACAGACGGTTCAGTCAGGACCATAGACGGAAAGACAAATAAAGTGACAGATAGACAGCGACATGAGACAGACAGACAGACAGACAGACAGACAGATAGAGAGTCAAACAAAACTGTGAAGGCAGACAGACGGGTTGACATTCAGACGGACACAGAAACAAACAGAGTGAGACAGACATGTAAACAAAATAAGAACAGGCAGGAAGACAGACAGACGGATATGAAAACAGTGAGACAGACAGACAGACAGAGAGACAGAGAGACAGACAGAGAGACAGACATGAAATCTGTCCCTCCAGTCCTCTCAAGAAAGAAGCGTAGGAAGTCGTGCCGGTCCGCCAAGTGTGTTAAACCATTTTTCCATTCACAAATTCTCAGACAGTGAAGTGTGCTTCTTCTGCCCTGGTATGTGCACGTGTGTGTTTGCAGTGCACGTGTGTGTGTGTGTGTGTGTGTGTGTGTGTGTGTGTGTGATGCTGTGCAGTCTCTGGGTGAGTAGGCGATGTGTGTCTGAGGACACAGCCGATCGCTCCACCTCCGATAACGATGCTCGTTTTTTAATTTTTTGGGGAGATTTGACTGAAAGTGAGACGAGAGAGATTCTACCAACACATCCAGGGGCGCAGAGGGGATTTCTGAACTGGGGGGGACGAAGCTTGTGTATGTTTTATTTAAACATTTTTATATGAACTCTAGTGGAAACAACAGCCAGCATATTTACATAAATAAAAAGAAGTTTGTGCATGAAATTCCCAGTGCAGCCAAACAAATTTACTGACTTGACTCAATGAAGGACCCGAAAACATCTCTCTTCCTTTAATTACCCTCAACATACTGCCAGTCTGTCCAGTCCGTCAAGCCTTTAGGACCAGTGGTTCCCACAGGATTTATTTTTGTCAGACATTTTTGCCCTAGGAGCCTAAATTTGGTGCCTCTCGATCATTCTAATGCCACTATTCCATCTTAATCATTGCATATTTTGATGAATTATTGTAAGGGATAATAAAAGTCAGGAGGCTGAGTTAAATAAAGGGGACACGCCGGACAAAAGCACCAATTTTTTCCACATGATCTCCATCACTATAGGTTTCAATTTTTGGGAGGAGCTACTTCATCAAGATTGTGGATCGGAGATGGCAGCCATATAAAGTCTATGAGAACCAATATGTCTTCCAAGCCACTTAGAAGGTCAATCTTGGCGTCAAAATCGACATTTTCTGGGTCAAAAATCATTTAAAGCTATTGAGAATATCACTAGAAGATTATTTGATCAAATAGATATGTTCATTTTCCAGACTGGTAGGCAACTCGCTTCTACACTGAAAGTCGGAACTTTGAGCTCGGAACAACGTCGAAAATTCTGACATTCGTGTAGACCTTGAATGCACCATTAGCAGCTGGACTCTCTATGTGCTGCAATATAATTAGTCTAACTAAAGGGCATTAATCCTCTGTTTTACCGGCCATCTTTGTCATTTTGTGTCTGTTGTGTCTTTTATGGTCATTTTGTGTCTTTATTTGGTCATTTTGTGTCTTCTTTGTGTCTTTTTTAGTCATTTTGTGTCTTTTTTGTGTCTGTTGTTGTGTCGTTTTTAGTTATTTTGTGTCTTTTTTTTGGTCATTTTGTGTCTTTTTTGGTCATTTTGTGTCTTTTTTTGGTCATTTTGTCTTTTTTGGTGGTTTTGTGTCTTTTTTGGTCATTTTTTGTCTTTTTTTTTTGTCATCCCTAGTGCCATCTGCATGCATGCTAATATATACTATGATTAAACCAAGAGACAGTAACTGTTTCATGGCTCTGACAACTTTCCAGAGAACTGTCCTCTGTGCTGTTTCCCCCTTTGCTTCCAGGCAGCTTTACATTTATTTGCGTGCAATATGAAAATGACCCAGCAGTGACATCTGATCCGTCAGCCGGTGAACACTATCTGCTTTTATTTTTCTGCATGTTGTGGTGCTGTTGCTTGGTAAAGTCTCACAGCTGGTTCTCAGGAAAACAAAAAAAACCCTCTGCAGCACAGGAAGTGGTTCGCTTCTGTCTATTTTGAATAAACACACTGGAGACGTGGTTAGTTAGCACGCAGCTACAGCTGACAGCAGTTATGGATGCAGAGGGTGGAAGCTCACTCACTTTATAGAGTTTATGGAGCGGCTCATGATGCAATTGAAAGCTCCGTAAGAGGCCAAGTTTTGTTGTTGTTGTTGTTGTTGTTAGTTCAATGCAGGACTGTTGTGTTGAACACTGCAAAAAAAGAAAAGTTGGGTGAACTCAACATTTCAAGGCAACAGACTTTGATGAAATTTCAAGTTGGACAATTAAACTAAATATTTTAAGTTTTGTTTTTGAGTTTGCTCAACTCTGAATTTCTCTGGCACGATTGTAACGCCGCTATGAATGTCAGCTAATGTTGTGACCACAATTTTGAGTTAGCATTGATACTCTAATGGCTACTCTTGTAGCTGTAACAAGCAGCGCCGCTAGCAACAGTTAGCCGCTAGCGTCAGTTAGCCGCTAGCGTCAGTTAGCCGCTAGCGTCAGTTAGCCGCTAGCTTTCGCTAATGACCAAATTTCACAACAAAGAAATAAGAGTTATCAGAACTATTGTCCCTTGTTGTGAACCCCAACTTAAAGATATAAGTAACAACAACTCACCAACTTGTTTTTGAGCAGACAACTGGCTTCCTTTGTTGTGCTAACTTACATTATTGCCCTAAATGTCAATAATTAAGTAATAAGTAAAATAAGTTTCACCAAGTGAAATCACTGTTTTAGGCCAAAAAATACAAGTTGGCTAGTTTGCAGTGAAGAAGGAGTTGAGTTGGAAGATGAAGCTCTTGATTTACCATCCAGCTACATTCCCCTCATCTACCTGTGATCCTGAGCTTTGGGTAGTGACTGAAAGAATGAGACTTCAGGTAGTTCAGGTGGTTCTCTGGTCAATAAGCCTGCTGGGAGCCTCAACTTTCGTCGGGAAATGATTAGACAGAATATTGCTGCATTGTCAGATTTGCTTTGTGAGTAACATATTCCCCAGAACTGATGCCATAGTTTCCACAAAAAGTTGCAACAAAAAAAAACAACCTTCACATTTACAGAAACTACATTAAAAGCTCCTTGTTGTTGTCCTATTAGGGTGTGGCCTGGACACTACAAACAGAGAGCAGACTTAATGAAGAATAAAGTAACACTGTACACAATTATCAAACTAAATTTGGCTTTAAGTTTCTCATAAACTTAATTTCTGTTTGTCTTTTTGTTCACATTCCTTCTCTCTGACTCTCCGTCTGTCCGACACAGTCTGACCTATATTTGTGCTTCTTCAGTGTGTGCGCGCATGCGTGTGTGTGTGTGTGTACGTGCATGTGCATGTACATGTGTGTATTTGTGTGCATGCACATGCATGTGTGTGTACATGCGTATGTGTGTGCATGTGTGTGTGTGTGTGTGTGTGTGCATATGTGTGTGCGAGTGTGTGTGTGTGTGTGTGTGTGTGTGTGCATGTATGTGTGTGTGTATGTGTGTGTGTGTGTGTGTGTGTGTGTGTAGTAACTGAACCACAAAACTCATGTTACCAAACAACCCTGCTTCCTCTTAGTATCTTTGACAAACACACACACACAAACACAAACAAATACACACACACACACACACACACACAGGACAGGTGGCTGCATCACCTTGACGTCCAGTTTTACGACACACTCCACATTCATCTCTCTCTCTCTCTCTCTCTCTCTCTCTCTCTCTCTGCAGGTATAAGCCCCTTATACCTTCTGTGCTATGAGCATTGCCAGGACCACACACACACACACACACACACACACACAGCAGGTAGTGGCAGCATATCATAGCCTCTGGTCGCCTGGCAAATATTGCTCCATGATGGAGGGATGATAGGCGAGAGAGGGATGGACAGATGGAGGCAGACGGGCTAAAAAAAAAAAAAAAAAAAAAGACAGGACAGGAGAGAAGTAAAGGTTTGATACAGATGGATGCAGGGATGGAGGGATGATTAAAATGTGGAGAAGGTAGAAGATAGATGAAGGTGTGGAGGAGAGAAAGAGTGATGGAGCAAAGTCAAGATGATGAGTGACGGAAGAAAGAGTGGAAACGACTTTTAATCTCTCTTTTTCTCTTCCTTTTTCATGCTCCCCACATCCTTTTTCTCTCTCTCAGTCGTTCCTCGTGCCTCTGCCCTTGTCCTCACCTCACCTCTCCTCCTCTTCCTCTTCTCCTCCGTCTTGTTCTCTTCTCATTTAATTTCTTCTCTCTGTTCTTCCTGTCCTCTCTTTGCCCTTTCGTCTATTCTCTCTCCGCTCTGTCCTCTTCTCACCCCTTCCTTCTTATTTCTTCTGTCATTTCCTACCCACAGATTGTTTCTCCTCCTCTCCACTAATCTCTCTTCTTCAGCGTTGCCAAATCATTTTCAGGGGGAAGTTGCTACAGACACGACAATTTGTTGCGAAAGTTGCTAAATGACGTTTACGGTGATAAAATCTTGCTGAATTGACAATAATAGGACTGAAAGTAACTGGATGTTTCGGCAAAAGATGATATTAGACATTTTTTGTTCTGGTTTGTTCATTTTTAAACACATCATCGGTTTGTTTCATTCATAATTTTTTCATTAACCCTATACGGTAAAAGTGAAGCTGGTTGATTTGTATGGTTTATTATCAGTTCACAGTTAGAACAACAACAATAAGGTCAAACTCATAAGGTTTTACATATAGGTGGGCGAGAAAATCGAAACAGCATTGTATCGCGATATTTTGCGTGGCAATATTATATCGATTCATGGCCGCCAAGTATCGCTATTTAGCATTCCTGCTGCTGTCAGTTTTTGTTTTTTTCGGAGGCCGTAGCCGGCTCATTTTTAGGTATATTCTGGAGATCCTGGTATCATATGAAACTAGAAGACCTAAGGAATCTAAAGGCACCATGTGCGTCAGGATATCGTGTCGGGAAATTGTCGAAATAACGCTGCAAAGTCCGTTTTTTTTCAAAACAGTTCATGTTTCATCAAAAAAGTTGAGGAAAGTTTGAAAAACTGCTGCAGTTGTTGTCGTCCATAAGCTACATGTTTGATATCAGTTCAGTTAAATCCCAATAAAAATTGTATCACAATACTCACCATATCACAAAATGCTTAAAATTGCAATAATATTGTATCCTTTCATAGGTATTGGGATAAAATCATAATCAGAAAAAAGTGGGGAAAAAAAAAAATTCTAGCAAATTCACCAATTTAAATATCATAAATCTCTTTTTTCTCGTAAATTTGCAACTTTAATCTCGTAAACTTCTTTCTCAAAATATCACCCCCCTCCCCTGGGTCCGTATTTTTTTTTTTTTACACATTCTGGCTGTATGTAATATCCTCCAATATTCTCTAGGGTTCAAATTTGGAATTTGCAAGTATTTCAATCAGTGCCCTATTAAGGGTTAAGAGTAGCTAAAGTTCCCCATTATCATTCTCTGTCCTCTTTCCACATAATCTGAATTCAGCTGAAACTGACACACTGCAGCTACATGTTCAAAAAAAGAAAAAAAAACAGACTTCTCAGGAAAGGCCCAGCCGTCCCTCCGTCAAAACGAAAGAGAAACGATAAAGAGGCCCGGAGCCGGGAGGACATGGAAACTTAGAGAGTTAACTGTTCTCTCTCGGCCTCTCCATCCTTCTCCTTCACTTCCCAGAGGTGTAAAAGTTAGGCTGTGTGTGTGTATGTGTGTGTGTGTGTGTGTGTGTGTGTGTGTGTGTGTGTGTGTGTGTGAGAGGTTGGAATGTGGAGGCTCGTAAGTCACCTCTGATTTTCCACTCCCGCTGGGACACATCCCATTATCAGTTTTATATGAAACTAGGAAATTCCTCTGTGGTCTGTGTGTGTGTGTGTGAGTGTGTGTGTGTGTGTGTGTGTGTGTGTGTGTGTGTGTGTGTGTGTGCGTGTGTGTGTATGTGTGTGTGTATGTGTGTGTGTGTTTGGATGGGGGGTGTCTGGCTCCATAATGAGCAGCTTAACAGTGGAATAAAAACTGGGCATTTTCCTTCCCCTCTCCTTCCCTCTAACAGTGCAAAACTTCCATAAAAATCTCAAAAATCAATCTCACATTTTTCACTCCGGAACATAAACACAGTGCTGAGATGTGTCAGTATTCTAGGTAAAAGTTCCCTGCCAGTTTTAATCATCAATTTGTGGCTCTTTTAGATACTTGACTGATGATTGGTGAAAGTTTTGGTAGATTGGTTATTGTTTTCTGTAAATTGGTGGTTTGTTTTTGATGGATGGCTGATTGTTTGTTGGTTAAATGTTAATGAAATATTTGATGATTTATTGGCTGTTTGGTTCTTCACAGCGGCTGATTAGTTATTGGTTGGACGGTTGGGTAGTTACAGGCTGATTTTGTTTATTTTGGTGGTAACATGGTGGTTTGTTTGTTGCTTGCTTTGGGTTTTATTGGTTGGAGCTGAAAGATGGCATGAAACTGAGGACATTTGATGATTAGTTGATGTTTGGGATTGAGTTGGTTGGTTATTTGGCTGTTGATTGATTGATTTTTGATTGATTTTACATTAATCTGGCTATGGTGGTGCCCAGAATGGCTCGGATGCTTCACTTCAGCCCTATAACGAGAGGTTTAACCCTGAAAATTAACCTTTGATTGGTAGAGTTGGGTTGGTTTTTGGGATTGATGGTCCAGTCTGCTCTGCAGGCTTAAACCAGTTGATTCTTATGCCAACCAGCTGACCTTTGGCTTATTATTATGACAAACAGACACTCTATCTGTCTGTTCCACGTCTGCTGTTTCTGTGGACTCTTATAAAAATCACCTAAAGAACTATCTCTCTTTTAGACAGGCGTTTGGATGACCAGTACATATTATTTTGTAATTTTAATGGTCCATTGTCCATCCATCCATTCTTTTCCGCTTATCCGGGGCCGGGTCGCAGGGGCAGCAGGCTAAGCAGGGCATTCCTGACTTTATCTGTGAAAAGTGGCATATAAATAAACTTTACTTACTTACTTAATTAATTACCTACTGACATAGTTAAGATTAAGATTAAGAGGCTTTATTGTCTTTGTACCAAAAAATACAACGAAATTTGCATGGGAGTTTTCCAACGTTTCAGCGGCGATGAAAGAAAATACATACAGAAGAAAATACATACAGAGCAGCTCAATCTTTCCATACTCCAAACATTCACTAAAAGCTTGCACAAGTAGGCTTACGATGCAGGAAAAAAACAATGAAACTGCTGATTTGTTGTCAATTAATCTAGCATGCAGCAACAACCTGTACTGATAGCCTCACATTACTAAATACAACTTGGATTACAGTGTTTTCCACACATAGAATTGATCTGGGAGGGTCGTCCAAGTGTGTTACTGACCGCCAAAGTTCATCTGGCGACCAGTTTTATTTTCATTTATATTCTTCTGCTTATTGGTGGTTGGCAAACCAGCGTTTCTCATTGTGTTCCACTGGTGATAAAATCCAGAATACTGGTCCGCCCCAATGTTTGGCTTAATGTTTACGCTGGCCCAGTGATTGGTGGTGATTGGTTGATAGTAGATGTAAATAGCTGGATGGACTGTTTGGGTCATTAAATGAATGCATGATGATTGAATCCTGTTCAGTTTAGTTATATGAATGTCTTGGCGGATGGCTGTTAGTTTGGTTATTAGTTTGATTTCTGCTTTACTGTGCAGATGTTTGCAACTATGGCTGATGTTTAGTTGACTGAATATAAAGGCACGGTGCATCACGGGTTGGTAGTTTGAAAGAATTAATGATTTGGTTGGTTAAAGGTTCTAAGAATACTGCAAATGTTCAGTTTTAGATAGAAATCAAATGAGTTTGTTACTGTAAAATGTGTGTTTTAGACCCCCAGCTCATCATTTAAATGTTCAAACTGAGGATTAATTGTGCATGTGAATGGTCAAAGCTTCTAATAACACTGTGTAATTTGCATGGCATGTATGAGTTGTTTAGCTATCTAAAAAGTGTATTTATTAGCATGTGAGATGCTGCACTAGTTGCTGTGGCTTGCTTGTGATGGACTGGTGGTTGTTTTGACGGTTGCCTGGTTGGTTGATTGTTTTAACGTTATAAAACTAGAACACAGCTGGAAAAGATCGAGGAGAAGCAGGACGAGGATACAAACAGAAATACAGACGGGTTCACTGGAGGATAGAGGAGGAAAAAGGAGAATGGGGAAGAGATGAGAATAGAATCCAGAGTTTTTCCTCACCCGGAGGCCATTTCACTTCCCAGTCTGCACCGAGTGGAAACTCATACGGGGAATATATTCCACACCTCTTTGTTTCTCCTTTGCCCTCTTGTGTCTCATCTCTACCTTGATGTTTCCATCTCCCAGTTTGGAGAGAAGCTTGGAAAAGAAGTTCAAGCGGAGGGAGGCGATTAGCAGGATTTGATCCTCTCTTTCAGAAAATCACGTGTCCTTAAGGTTGTTTTTTACTTTGACGATCAGGAAAAGATGCAAGCTTTTTATCTGCCAGCCTTTGGTGGTTACAGACTCCAAAATCCACTTGGTTCCTTCTTCGTTTTGGCACCCGAGGACGCTCCTTAGAACTGTATCAAACTCCAAATGATGGCTGGTTTCCTGCCAACGCTCCGTCCATTAAACGTACTGATCGCAGCCACGAGTTGTCAAAGTTCCCTGCCAGTTTTAATCATTAATTTGTGGCTGTTTTAGATACCTGAGTGGTTTGTTGATTGGTTTTTGTTTTGTGTAAATTGGTGGTTTGTTTTGATGGATGGCTGATCGTTTGTTGGTTAAATGTTAATTAAATATGTGGTGATTTATTGGTTATTTGGATCCTCACAGAGGGCTGATTAGTTATTGGTTGGACGGTTGAATAGTTACAGGCCGATTTTGTTGATTTCGGTTGTAACATGGTGGTTTGTTGATGCCTCCTTTGGGTTTTGTTGGTTGGAGACATGAAGATGAGGCGTTTGATGATTGGTTGATGTTGGTCTGTTAGTTGGCTGTTGATTCAACATTGATTTGGCTATGGTGGTGCCCAAAATGGCTTCAGTGCTGCACTTCAGCCCTATAACAACAGGTTTAACAATGAAAACTAAACTGTGATTGGTAGAGTTGGGTAGAAAGGGAGGGATACCATTAGCAGGATTTGATCCTCTCTTTCAGAAAGTCAAGTGTCTTAAAGGTTGTTTTTTACTTTGACTATCAGGAAAAGATGGAAGAAAGTTTTGGTAGATTTGGTTTGTTGATGTTGGTTATTGTTTTGTGTAAATTGGTGGGTTTTTTGTTGGTTAAATGTTAATGAAATATTTGGTGATTTATTGGTTGTTTGGTTCCTCACAGTGGGCTGATTAGTTATTGGTTGGACGGTTGAATAGTGACAGGCCGATTTTGTTGTTTTTGGTTGTAACATGGTGGTTAGTTGGATGCTTGCTTTGGATTTTATTGGTTGGAGCTAAAAGGTTACATGAAAGTGAGGACATTTGACGATTGTTGATGTTGGGGTGAGTTGGTCTGTTAGTTGGCTGCTGATTTAACATTAATTTGGCATCGGTGCTGCACTACAGCCCTAAAACGAGAGGTTTAACCCTGAAAACTGAACTGTGATTGGTAGAGTTGGGTAGAAAGGGAGGGATGCGATTAGCAAGATTTGATCCCTTCTTTCAGAAAGTCAAGTGTCTTAAAGGTTGTTTTTTCTTTGACGATTGGGAAAAGATGGGAGCTTTTTATCTGTCAGCCTTCGATGGTTAACAGACTTCAAAATTCACTTGGTTCCTTCTTCGTTCTGGCACCCGAGGACGCTCCTTAGAACAGTATCAAACTCCAAGTGATGGCTTGTTTCCTGCGTACCAGTCGTACCAGAGTTGGGCTGGTGGCTGCTGGTAGTTTCCCGCCCTGCAGCCGTGAATTCCAGATGTTGTGGGTTTGAATCCAACTTGTGACCTTGTTGCATGTCATCCCCTCTCTCACTGCTGAAGTTTCCCTTTCATCGGGTTTTCCTCATTCTTTCCACACTCACTGCAACACTCAACAAACACAAGTGCTCTGTTTTACACTAGCTGTGAGTGTGATGAATGCTTTGTGAACTTTAAACTGGATGGTTGCTGGTTCAAATTCAAATCTGGCAGAAAGTATCATGAGAATCTTTTTAAGTGCAACTGCTTTTGACATTCCCTTTTTTTTGTTTTGCTTCTTCCAAGCAACAAGTTTCCTGTTGCAGTACAAATGGTTTGGCGTTTTCTTGGTGGTGGTGATGAGAAACAAGACAGATGTTGAGGAAAAAGCTTTATCAAGTTTCTCTGGAACACCAAACGTTTCAGCTTCTGTCATGAGGTGATTATGATATAACACATTTTTGACAATCTCTATGGTCCAAATTAACCCTCGGAACCCCAGGCAGTTTTATTAGTGAGAAGTAAGGAGAACATAGTTATGATCACATAAATCATAAAAAAGAAAGCAAAAAACACAAGTTGAATTTCTCTGTAATTTATATGACAAAAAGTCTGATAAAAATTTGATTTTCCACGTGTTATACATAACAAATGATTTATTTATTTACTTTTTTTTTTTTTTTTACCATCTCTCCTGTGTAAACATCCTGCAAGTGAATCCAAATTTTACTGAATTTTTTCCCCCTTACTGTTTGTCACAGTTGAGTCATTCATGGCTTTCCAGTTGCGCAGAAGAGTGCAGAATTTAATGTTTTTTACAGAATCTGGTTAGTGCAAAAAGTTTATTTATGAGAAATGTCTAATGAAACAAATCAAATAAAGCGATTTGGATGAAATATCACAATTTTAAGGTTATATTTTTGGTTAATTTTCCATACAGAAGTGTTCAATACACATGATTTGTTTGTGATTGGAAAATCTGGCAATAATTTTTTACAATTTTTTAGTTTTTACAGTTTCTAGATATGATAAATGGTTAAAATTTTAAAAGAAAACACATTTCAAACCTGCCGGAGGATTTTGGAGTTACAAGGGGTAAAAGTGATATTAAGGTTGGATTTTTGGTTATTTTTGCAGAAAGAAGTGTTCGACACAAATGGTTTGTTTGTCATTGGAAAATCTGACAATAATATTCACATTTTTTTAGTTTTTACAGTTTCTAGTTGTGATAAATGGTTAAAAATTTCAAAAAGAAAACATACATTTCAAATCCGCCAGAGGGTTGTTGGGTTACGAGGGGTAAAATCAATTTTTTACGTTAGTTTTTTGGTTATTTTTACATAAAGAAGTGTTTGACACAAATGGTTTGTTTGTGATTGGAAAATCTGACAATAAATTTTAAATTTTTTAGTTTTTTACAGCTCCTAGATATGATAAATGGTTAATTTTTTAAAAGAACATGGATTTCAAACCCTGGTGATTTTTAAAAATATATTTTTGTAATTCCACGAAAGAACCAAAACTATCAATGAAGTGATACAATAACAAGTATTGTATCTGTGTTCTCTCTGTCCAGAATCTATTAAAACACATTAATGAGCCTCTCTGTGTGAACACACACTGGAGCTTCTTTGTGTCTCTGTTAAACTTCTAATTTGTGAAAATGCTTGCAGCAGATTTTTCTTGCTGACTCGTTGATGTCTCTGGTGCATGAAAGTTGCAGTAAAAGTAAACAGGGAGGAGGTGAAGTTCTCCTTCACCCGTGATCATCCCCGCCTGCTATCACATATAAAATGTAAGCAGTTTGTAGAAAAGCAATAATTAATGGGCTTTCCCTTTAAAGCCTGTGGTGTCACATAACTTACATCAGCTTCATTAGACTCCATACGAGTGTTTACCTCCAACTAATGATCTCAACCTGATTCACATTTAAATTACACCTCCAGCCAATTATCATACTGAGCTTAATAATGATGTAACTGGAAACCACTTACATTTTTTATTCTCTCTTTCTTTTACTTTTATGCACTGCAATATATATATATATATATTTTTTTTTCCTCCAGAAATGTACTGTATTATTATACAGGATTTTTCTTGTTTTTAAGGGTAAATGCCACGAAAATAGGGGAATTACTTTTTATTACAAATATTAATCATAGCATGGAAGTTGAAATCTGTCAGTTATTTTGAATGGGAGATTACAGATTTTTTTTTTTACAATATTATTCAATTGCTTAATGGTCTTGAATGTTAAATTAAGGCATTTTTCTATTTGTTTTTTTTACAGTAAAACTTTAAATTTAATGTAAAAATGCTTTAAAAGAAATCATGAAAAACAGTAAAATTACTGTTATATTAACGTAAATGTTCTTTGTTATTGTGTGTATATTTATTATTATTATTATTTACTATTTATTGTTATTATTATTATCATTATTATTTTGTTTTTATTTTATTTTATTTATTTAATTTTTTTCTTAACAGATATTTTCTGTATATTATCCATATTTTTAAAGAAATTATCTGTAAAATAACTGATAATAATATGTTTGCCAGACTTTTTAAAGTTTTTTTTATTATTTATTTTTTTTAATTTTTTTTTTGTAGTGTGTGTCAAAGGTCAGGTCATTAAACAAAAAAAGACTGAAACGCAGCTGGACGGCTTCGTTTTCCTCTTTGGAAAAGCTCGATTCAGACGCATGGAAACACACAGAACTCAACCTCGCTGTGTATGCGTGTGTGTGTGTGTGTGTGTGTGTGTGTGTGTGTGTGTGTGTGTGTATGTGTGTGTGCGTGCGCGTGTGTGTGTTTTGACAGACATGAAACAGAAAAACAGTGTCATAGTTTTCCCTGCCTTCCTCCTGGCAGAGTGGAGCGAGAGGACGACTCGGAAAAATCTGATCTCAAAACAGCCATTCCACTGTGTGTGTGTGTGTGTGTGTGTGTGTGTGTGTGTGTGTGTGTGTGTGTGTGTGTGTGTGTGTGTGTGTGTTTTTGTGGCACATGTGACAGTCCACTCCTCTGTCACTGTGTGTTTTGATGTTTTCCATCCATTACGCCGTCGGTATTTGTGTGGATGTTTGTGTGTGTGTTTGGCCTTTTCCGTCACTGTGTGTGTGTGTGTGTGTGTGTGTGTGTGTGTGTGTGTGTGTGTGTGTGTGTGTGTGTGTGTGTGTGTGTGTGTGTGTGTGTTTCCGTTCCCTGCCACATTTTAAACCATGTGGCAAAGAGACGACAAATCAGATGAATTGGAGGAACTCTCCTGCCTGAGAGATTTCTCTCTCTCTCTCTCTCTCTCTCTCTCTCTCCCTCTCTCTAACCCTCTATCTCTTTCTTTACCTCCTTCCTCCTCACCCATTTCTCTTTCTCTCTCTCTCATTTACCACTCTGTTGCCTCACCCCTTCTCTCGCTCCTCTCTTATTTCTCCCCCTTTCTGCCTCCTCTCCCCTTCCTATTTTTCTCTCTCTCTCCCATTCTTTCTTTCTTTCTTTCTCTCTTTTTCTTCTCCTCTGCTTCATCTCTCCACCTCCTCCCTGTCCCTTTCCCCTTTCATTTTGCTCTTTATTTTACCTTGTTCTCTCCTCCTCCCCTTTCTTGTTTCTTTCCTTTCTCTCCCTCCTTCCCTATCTCCCCATTTCTCTTGCTCCCCTCTTTCTCTCTCTCTCTCTCTTTCCTTTTCTCCCCCTCTGTTTTCTCTTTATTCTCCCTCTTTTTACCATTAGTTTCTGCCTCTGCTTTCTTAGAATCAGTTTTTCTTTTACCTTCCCTTTTCTCGTTATTTCTCTCTCACACCACTTCTCCCCTCCTCTCTTTCCCTCCCCATCATCCTCCCTCTCTTTTCTCTCTCTCTCTCTCTCTCACCCCTTCCTCCCTAAACAAACTATTTACTGTGTGTGTGTGTGTGTGTGTGTGTGTGTGTGTGTGTGTGTGTTGTATAGTAAAAGAGGAGGACTGGCTCTCTGCTTCACACCTCCGGTGACCACTTCCTCCACCACATCCTGTTTATTTCCTGTTGCGATAGTGACCAGACTTCCCCAGAAATGCAGACAAACACACACACACACACACACACACACACACGGAAACCCCTGATTAAATCCACAAGCATGCAAACACACTATAAAACCACTTGAATATACACGAATACTTAGACAAACACGTTTCTCCTCTCAGTTTTAAGATTTATCCACTTTTTCTAACTCCTCATTTCAGCTGCATGAGAGTAAAATATTGAGTGAAATATTTAAACAGATTAAACATTTTTTTTAATGGCTGCAACTTGTTATTAACCCTCTATGGTACGCATTATGATACCAGTTAGGAAAAAAAAATATGTGGAGTGTTTTCTTGTCTTAAAATAGACTAAATAAACATAATCTGAAGAAATGTTCTAATTCTTTTTTTTTGTGGAAGTTTTTGGGGTTTGTTGTCCGTAGGCAACATTGTGCCATAACGGTGCACAAGTGAAAAAGAAAGTTTTTAAAATGTATTTTAACATAATTTATTGAATAAACATGTGTAAACGATTCAGTAGCTTCAACAGGAAACAGTACATAACATTTTAGATTTAAAAACATTATAAAAGGAACTTTTTTAACCAGTTTCCTGTCTGAATTTTGCCTGTTGGAAACATTGAACCATTGAACCAACAACACATTGAAATGAATGTCTTCAACAGTCTAAGTGTATGAAACTATCAAATGAAGGTTTACTCTCCTATCAGTAGCAATATATTTTTTTTCCAGATGTAAAAGGGCCAGAAAATTACGTTTTGAGGGATTTTTTGTGGCAAAAAAAGTTGTTTCCTTTGGAAAAGTCTGCAAAATAGGGTTTCAATATGGCCTCCCAGAGATCATGTGACAGATTAAAGCATTGCTATTGGTTCCCTATACTCTTCCCTCTTTTTTAAAATATCGTCATCACTCAAAAAGATGCATTGTAGAAATTTGACAGGCCAAAAATGGGGCAACACCGTACCATAGAGGGTTAAAAGTAAAATATTCTACATGTTTTCTGCAGAATTTCTGCAGGATTCAGCCCAACATGTGTGTTATTTCTGGGACTCTCCTCTGAATTTATCTGTGAATGAAAGTTTGTGTTGACAGGCAGATAAATGGGCTCCAAGTGGTTAAAGGTCATGAACACACACTCACATTTAACGACCCTCCTCTGCTGTGTTTTCTTCCAGGATGGCCACGTGAGGACACTTTCTGTCGGGACTCCCGCTGAAACCAAACTGAGCACGTGCAGACCGACAGGTAAGCAGTCACACACACTTGATTAACAATAGTAACAACTTCGATGTAATGTGGGATATCTTCCCTATCTTAGTGAGATATTTCAGGTTATTTTTGGCTAAATACACTGTAGTTAATGTGAGAACTTAAAAAGGAGAGGCCCGACAATTGATCCCTGCGGAATGCCGCATCATTTGTAGTTGCTCAGTTTTTGGGGTTTGTTGCGTGCAACATTGTCCCATAGATAGATCTGTAACAGATTCTTTGGGTGTGATAAAGTGTGTGAGGCTCATAAACAGCAGAGTGGAACAGAGCGCTGTGTGTGTTTTTGAGCCAAGAATGTTCCTAAAAAGCTGATTTTCCGTCCACTTATCAAAGTCTTTGTGCATGTTGTGTGATGTTCACATGTTCGGGGTTATATCCTCACTGCTGGACGCTCTCCATTTAGCTTTGGAGGATTTTCCACTAGTGCATTTCAGATTTAATGTTGCGTTACAAAACGACATAAATCCATGTTTTTTGTTTTTTTCTTAAAATAGACTAAATAAACATAATCTGAATGTTATAAATCTTCATTATTTATGTTAACTTGTATGTAATGTGGGATATCTTCCTGATTTTAGTGAGATATTTCAGGTTATTTTTGGCTAAATACACTATAGTTAGTGTGAGAACTTAAAAAAAAAAGGAGAGGCCCGACAAACGATCCCTGCGGAATGCCACATCATTTGTAGTTGCTCAGTTTTTGGGGTTTGTTGTGGGCAACATTGTCCCATAACGGTGCACAAGTGAAAAACGAAAGTTTTTATTCAATTAAATTAATCTTAACATAATGTATTTAACAAACGTGTAAAAGATTAAGATATATCTGTAACAGATTCTTTGGGTGTGATAAAGTGTGTGAGTTTATAAACAGCAGAGTGGAACAGAGCGCTGTGTGTGTTTTTGAGCCAAGAATGTTCCTAAAAAGCTGATTTTCCGTCCACTTATCAAAGTCTTTGTGCATGTTGTGTGATGTTCACATGTTCGGGGTTATATCCTCACTGCTGGACACTCTCCATTTAGCTTTGGAGGATTTTCCACTAGTGCATTTCAGATTTAATGTTGCGTTACAAAACGACATAAATCCACTCAAAAGAAATGTTCCTCCATAAAACATTATTCTTATTTCCAAAACAGACATTTAGTCTCTAAACCTAAACAGCTCAATAAGGTGCACAGTTCTTCATTGTTTTGGCAGCTATGATGTTAAAGTCTCAGTGTTTACTTCAGATAAACTGCTTCCTTTTTATAAATATTCCTTCAGTTTTATGGGACAGGACGTAAGAGGAAAGACATGAAGCCAAACTGAGTCAGATCAAAAAGTTTAACAAAAAATATCTTAACTTAGAGTCAATTTACCAGCTTTTTACAGAACTTATGAACTGTTGAAGACCTTTAGAGGGTTGTGGAGGAAAGCTAATAAGTGGACCTTGAGTTGAGTTGAGTTAAAGGGATTAAGGGAATTTTTTACTTAAAGAGTTGTTGTTGTTGAACTGGTTGGACTGGTTTCTATGACGTCTGTGTGTTGTTGAACTGGTCTCTGTTGCTGCTTTGAACTTGGACAGTTACTGGTTTCCAAACTGTCTCTTGAACTGATTTGACTTTGTCTTCTTGGCTGTTTTATTGTTGAACTAGCTCTCCCAGTTCACATCCTGCTGCACAGGCTGGCTGTACTGGTTTCACTGGCATTTGGGGTATTTTGTTTCATCTTTACCAGCCTGATTGTGGACTGGGCTGACTGGTTTCTGTGCAGCGTCCAGTAAAAACACGGAGAATTCCTTCGAACGAAATAGTTACAACAGCAGGAGAGGAGCGAATTTCAATGTGACCACAACCAGAAATGGAACTAGAAGTCAGCTGGACGACACACACACACACACACACACACACACACACACACACACACACACGAACACACACACATTCCAGCGAGCTGAATTACCATCAGTCGAAGTAGCTGGGATGATTTTGGTTTGACACAGACGGTGGTGTGGTTGGTAGAAATACTTCTATGTTAGAGAGCTGTAAAAGAATATGTTACCTGCCCCGACATGCTTACATACACACACACACACACACACACACACACACACACACACACACACACACACACACACTCATGTACTTCTATCTTTGTGAGGACCCTCATTGGAACAGTGAATTCCCTTGCAAGTTTATAATATTTTTGGATTTTTCATTAGTTTTAGTTTTAATTTCCTTGTGAATTTTTGTTTTCAAATTCAGTTAGTTTTAATGAGTTTTTAGAGTGAGTTTCCTGGTTTTAGTTTAGTTTTTATTAGTTGTAGTTTTTTGTAATGGGGTATTTGTTGGGTTGGAGATTAAAAGAGGTCACAGTAAATTTTGCCTTTATTTCCTTTGTCTGATCCATCTTCATTATGTAGGAAAGAAGTTGACAAAGACGAAAACGAAGGACGTTTTCACTATAATTTTAGTTAGTTTTGTAACCACACAATACAGTTTCTGTTAATAATCATATTTTAAACTCTCTTATTTATGTTTTTTCAATTCTAGTTTCCATTATTTCGTTTTCGTTAACTATAATAACCTTGTTCCCTAGACCCCTTAACCGAACCTTCACCATCACAACTAAATGCCCAACATTAACCCTAACATAAACCTGTTTGTAACCTTTAACCCTAACACAAAGTCTGAAATCTCAAAAAAGCCTTTAAAGAAGTGAGGACCGGCCGAAATGTCCTCACTTTGCAAAAATGTCCTCACTCTGTTGGTTAAAAACGTGTTCCAGTCCTCACTATGCAGGAAGTACAAGAACACACACACACACACACACACACACACACACACACTCACACTGTAATATAAACATCACCCGGGGACTATAAAGGCAGAACAAGTGACTACAAGCCAAAATCCGAAGAGATATGATAAAAAAAACAAACAAGTACAACAGAAAATGTTGCAATGAGAAGATGTGTTCGGAGCTCTCCGGGGAAGTCAGAGCGATGATGGCTTCATGATAACACACACACACACACACACACACACACACACACACACACAGTGAGAGGGATGGCTGGCTTTCAGCAGCCTGCTGTGTGCCAAGGTTATGAAATAATTTTTGTGCGCGCGCCTTTCAACACAATTCTTCTTTGCCTCCATTCAAGCCGAGACACGACTCAGGGAAGATAAAAATAGCACCTCGCTGACCTCTTCTCTCTCTCTCTCTCTCTCTCTCTCTCTCTCTCTCTCTGTCTCTCTCTCTCATGGCCATCTTTACTCTCTCGCCCCTCTCCTCCTCTCCGTCTCCAGTCTGATATTGATGCAGCTGTCCCGCTCCAGTTGGGTAACTCTCTCGCTCTAACAGAGGGGTGTTCGGGGTCAGAAAAGTGTCATTTTGAGATTCAGATTTCACTTTCAACCCCAAAGAGCTGTCTTTTACTCACTGTGTTCTTGTATTTTGCTGCAAAATATAAAATCTATATAAATCTATAAGTCCTGCAGCTCTATTCAATCAGCACAATCATGACTAGAAGTGGGAACAACTCAAACATGTCTTTGGTGCAGAAAAACACAGTTAGAATGACAGAAATCAGAAAAGAAACCCCAAAAAATGGTAAATGTATCTGATTTTTGTTTAAAAATTGGAATCAAATGGAATTTATAGTGTCTCAAATACTGGGAAAAAACATTTTTCTCCACATACTGAAGTGTTGTCATGTTTTCAGTGCTCTCCTCTCTGCTCTGTGTAAACAGCCTCTCCTCTCCTGTCCTCTCCTCTCAGCTCTGTGTAAGCCGATTTTCAGTGAATATTTGTCACATGACTGACTGAATTTCCGAAAAAGACACAAAATGACCAAAAATACACATAAACTTACCAAAAAAAGACGTGAAATTACCAAAAAAAGACACACATTTTCCAAAAATAACCAAAAAAGACACAAAATTATCAAAAAAAAGACACAAATTTTCTAAAAATAGACACAAAATTATCAAAAAAAGATGTAAAATTACTAAAATAGTCCACATATTGAAGTATTATCATGTTTCCAGACTCTCCTGTCTCCTCTCTGCTCTGTATAAACAGATTCTCAGTCGATATCTGCAGAATTTAATGTTTTTAACTGGATCTGGTTAGTGAAAATGCTTTATTTTAAATGAGACATGGAGAATAAAGAGATTCTGACACAAATATCAACATTTTAAGCTTTGTTTTGGTTACTTTTTCCAGCGGAAGCAGCTGTCCCGCTCCAGTTGGGTAACCGTGGCGCTCTAACAGCGAGGTGTTCGGGGTCGAGGACTTTCTCCTCTTCCCTCTTGTGGGAAATGTGGCTTCCATCAGCACAATACATTCTCACAGTATAAACCAAACATACAGAAACATAACATCAGGTTCAACAACAGTGAATGATTCACCAGAGTTTTGTTTGGTGCAGTTTTGTTGCAAATTTGCGGTCGAATTTGACTGCGAACGTCAAACTGTTTGAACTGGCTCAAATTACGGGTCGCCGCAGTATTTGGATAGAGCTAAACAGCAGAATAATTCAGGGGTAAACGCGCCCACGCTGGGTTTATTGAGGCGCTGAGAGAGCCGTTTGGCCGCCCCTGATATCATCACCAGCATAAATCCAGTTTGTTGTTGCAGCCCCGTGCACGGCAACGGCGTAAATGGAAATACATGTTTGCATGCGGACAGAACGGGAAAACGCACGCAAAGCGAACAGGTGGCAAACAGCTGGGACAGAGGATCACTTTAAACTAGCGGAGAGGATTGAAAATATTAGCTCATAAAAAAACAGACGATTGTTATGGATGGAGAACAAGCAGAGCGTCTGCTGTCGATTAAGGTCGGAGCAAAAACTTGACAACCGCTGTATGAAACAACTCTCCGCTCAGCTGTCTGACAACACAAGCACGATGGAATATATGAGAGTTGAACGGCATCTGCACATTTTTTTCTCGTAGATTTGCCACTTTTATCTCAAAGAGACACAAAAGATACAAAATGACTAAAAAAAGACACAAAATGACAAAAAAAAAAGACACAAAAGGCACAAAATGACAAAAAAAAGACACAAAATGACCAAAAAAAAAGACAGTAAAGGACAGTATAATTATGACAGTGCACTGTCTTTTTTTGTCATTCTCTGTCTTTTTTTTTTTTTGTCATTTCGTGTCTTTTTTTGTCTTTTTGTGTCCTTTTTTAGCCTTTTTTTGTCATTTTCTGTCTTTTGTGTCTCTTTGAGATGAAAGTGGCAAATCTACGAGAAAAAATGTGATAGATAGATAGATTATACTGTCCTTTACTGTCTTTTGTCATTTTGTGCCTTTTGTGTCTTTTTTTTGTCATTTTGTGTATTTTTTTGTCATTTTGTGCCTTTTTTTAAAATTTTGTCTTTTTTTGTCATTTTGTGTCTTTTGTGTCTGTTTTTTTAAGTCATTTTGTGTCCTTTTTTGTCATTTTGTTATTATTTATTGCACACTGAATACCAGTAAAATGTACAGGTTGTCCTGTAAAGTTGTTTACATTTGTACTGTATTTTTTGCAGAACTATGCTGGTAACCACAGCTGACATTTTTTTTCTGTAAAAGCAACAGATTTTTATTTTTTTACAGTGCAATTTAAGAGACAGAACAGCATGATTTTGAACATGCAAACAGGAGATTTGTGCCATGGGAGTTTAGAAAAAGGAGCATAATTAGATCGTGTTCGCATTGTAATAAATGTGATGAGGCTGTTGACACATACAGACAGGTGAGAAATCAAAGAGAAACATGAATAAATGAGCAGAAAAACATGACAAATGCAGCCACAAGGAGTCAATGAGTGTTTTGATGATTATGAAAATGAGTCACACTGAACAACAGATCTCAAACCAACGGAACAGAGAATTTAGAGTGAAGTCGCTCTTCAAAACCATCAAACAAAGAACCCCTATCTAGTGAAATACCATTGTGGTGACTCTTCCATTCATTTGTCAGGTAGATGTAGTTTCAGGTGTAACAGGAGTGGATGAGGATCTGTTCTGGTCAAATACCGTGATTTAATTACTGAACTTGAGACTCATTTGAGAGTAAAGTTTCGCTTTCAACCCCAACAAGCTGTTTCAGGGCGTTTTTTTGCACTTTTTCCTTTCTGTGTCCTTGTGTTTCACTGCAATATATAAAATCTATTAAAAAAACAATCTATAAGTCCTGCAGCTCTGTGGAATCAGCACAATCATGGCTAGAAGTGGGAACAACTCAAACATGTCTTTGTGCAGAAAATCATTTTTTTTTAAAAAAGGAAAACGAAAGTTGAATTTCTCTGATAAATTATTTTCTAAAAATTGGAATAAAATGGAATTTATAAATAAACACTTTTCCAAGTGCTAACAAGTCTCAAGAATATTGGAAAAAATAATTGGGTCTCCACATGTTATATATGTTATATATATTGAAGTATTGTCATGTTTCCAGCCTCTCCTGTCCTCTCCTCTCAGCTCTGTGTAAACAGCCTCTCCTGTCCTCTCCTCTCAGCTCTGTGTAAACAGCCTCTCCTGTCCTCTCCTCTCTGCTCTGTGTAAACAGCCTCTCCTGTCCTCTCCTCTCTGCTCTGTGTAAACAGCCTCTCCTGTCCTCTCCTCTCTGCTCTGTGTAAACAGCCTCTCCTGTCCTCTCCTCTCAGCTCTGTGTAAACAGATTTTCAGTGAATATTTTTTACATGACCCACAAAATTTCGAAAAAAAAAACACAAAATGACCAAAAATAGACATAAACTTACCAAAAAAGGACATGAAATTACCAAAAAAAGACACAAAATTTCCAAAAATAACAAAAAAAAGAAACTTTTCCATGTAAACTCTTTTTAACTATGATCCATTTAAGGCCTGTTGCACATTTTGATGATAATGTCTGGTATATTATTTGTAAAAACATATATTTCACAGGGTTAAAACACCCACTCAGGTCAATAAGATATTGTGGAATTTCACAGACATGCATGTTTTTCTGATTTACTGGTAAAGGAGCAGTATAGAAATATTCTTCCTGTAAGTCGCTTTGGATAAAAGCGTCTGCTAAATGACTAAATGTAAATGTAGGATTCAGGGGGACGTATTGGCAGAAATGGAATATAATATATAAAGTATGTTTTCCTGAGTGTTGATGCTCTGAGACTCGTTGAATCAGCTGCAACCTTCAACATTTAGCTGAGTGTGCAGAAGCCAGGAATGAGTTATGAGCGAGGGTCAGAGCCTCCATGTTCTCGATTAACCTCCATCAGGAGACGGAGCCTCGCTGCTGATCAGTCTGCTGCTCAGACCAGCAGTTTGCCAATCAGACATGATGTCATGCAGGAACTTCCTCTTTCTGTGGTAAGACGGGGGAGTTTTCTTTAAGAGAATCCTGCCGTTTATAGAAAACACCACAGTGCTGTGGAAGCTCTTCAGGAGGAGCCGTTATCAATCACTTCAGGTCAGAACTTTCTAAAAACAAATCTATTTAAGGTGATGAACTTTGACACAAAACTTAATCCTGGACTGTTTGTTTTCAAGCTAGTTTACTGAATCTTTATTTAACTCTCTCTTGCTCTTTTTACATTTTCTACTCACTGTGTTCTTGTGTTTCACTGCAATATATAAAATCTATATAAATATATGAGTCCTGCAGCTCTATGTGCAATATAATACAGTTAGAATGACAGAAATCATAGAAAAAAAGAAGAAAAAGTTGAATTTTTCTTGATATCTTGAAAAAATTTTTTTTGATTGGAATAAATTTGAATTTTTGTAAACAACACAATGCCAACAAGTGTCAGGAATACTGGGAAAAAATAGTGTTTTGCACATATTGTACGATTGTAAAAAGACGTGAAATTACCAAAAATAGACACAGATTTTCCAAAAATAACCAAAAAAAAAGAAACAAAATTTGAAAAAATAGGCACAAAATGACCAAAATAGTCCACATATTGAAGTATTATCATGTTTCCAGCCTCTCCTGTCCTCTCCTCTCGGCTCTGTGTAAACAGATTTTCAGTGAATATTTGTCACCTGACCGCCAAAATTTCCGAAAAAGACACAAAATTACCAAAAATAAACATAAACTTACCAAAAAAGAAGTGAAATTACCAAAAAAGGCACACATTTTCCAAAAATAACCAAAAAAAGAGAAGAGAGAAAACAGATTTTCAGTGAATATTTGTCACGTGAGGAGCAGAATTTTTAACAGGATCTGCTTAGTGCAAACACTTTTAAATGACACATGTCAAATAAAGAGATTCTGACACAAATATCAACATTTTAAGCTCCGTTTTGGTCACTTTCTCCTAATGGAAACTTTTGTAACCTATGATCAGTTCAAGAACCGTCAGAAAGTTTAATTTTTAACAATATTGCCCGTTTGACAGTTTCTTTCTATGATAAACTGTATTTTTGGCGATCTTGCAAAGAAAACATTTTCTAAATATTGGGTTTCAGAGGGTTAAGAGATTATCCAGCAACATGCTCATAACTTTTAGTTATGGATCATTTTCACCATCTTGGAATCAGCCTGTGGCTTGGTTCACCTCCTGCTACTGCACACAGTGTCAGAGATAGACGGAGGACCATGATACGGGGTCAGGGAGGGAGGGCTGCATGGTTTCTGCATCAACGTGTAATAATAGTAGTTTCATACCACTAATATCACTTTTAGCTTGGGGTTTGCACAACAGCAGAAAATTAAGTTTTTTTAAAGCATAGCATTTCACTTTTTCCATGAGGTAATGGACAAATCTGCAGATGCAGGAGTTATTTGTTCTCGCACAGCATGCAGTTTTAAAGGTTAAGACTCAGTTTAAGGGTTTGATTTAGGTTTAAGTTAAGGCTAGGGTAAAGGTCAAGCTCACTAACTGTGTGTTGTTTTCCACTTTCTGTGCTTTTATTTTGAAATCCAATATGCTTTTACTGTAGTAGAATTTAAAATGAAGCACCTTTTCATCTGTTTTTTAAAATTTCTTTCTATCTTTCTCTCTTTTTTCCATTGTTGCCAACTTTCTGTGCTTTTTAAAAAAATCTAAGATGCTTTTAAAATAGTAGAATTGAAAATTTAAGCACCTTTTCAACTATTGTTTAGGTTTCTTTCTCTCTTTTTTTTCCATTGTTTCCCACTTTCTGTGCTTTTATTTTGAAAGCTTAGATGCATTTAAAGTAGTGGAATTTATAATTGAAGTACCTTTTAGGCTGTTTTTTTAAGTTTCTATCTCTTTCTTTCTTATTCCATTGTTTCCCCACTTTCTGTGCTATTATTTTGAAATCTTAGATGCACATTTTTAGCTGTTTTGTTAGCTTCTCTCTCTCTTTCTTTTCCCATTGTTTCCCACTTTCTGTGCTATTATTTTGAAATCTAAGATACTTTTAAAGTAGCGGAATTTAAAATGTAATTTCCTTTTTAGCTGTTTTTAAAGTTTGTTTCTCTCGTTATCTTTTTTTCAACTGTTTCTCACTCTCTGCGCTTTTATTTTGAAATCTTAGATGCTTCCGAAGTAGTAGAATATAAAAATAAAACACCTTTTAAGCAGTTTTTTAAGTTTCATTCTCTCTTTCTCTTTTTCCATTGTTTCCAACCTTCTGTGGTTTTATTTTAAAGTAGTGGAATTTATCATTTAAGTACCTTTTTAGCTGTTTTTTTTAAGTTTCTATCTCTCTTTCTTTCTCTCTCTTCCCTTTTTTCCATTGTTAAGTTTCTTTCTCTTACTTTTTTCCATTGCTTTCCACTTCTTGTGCTATTATTTTGAAATCTAAGATGCTTTTAAAGTAGTAGTAGCACTAAAGAAGTAGTAAAATTTAAAAATAAGGCACCTTTTTAGCTGTTTTTTTAAGTTTCTTTCTCTCTTTTTCTTTTCCCCCCACCGTTTCCCACTCTGTGCTTTTATTTTGAAATCTAAGATGCTTTTAAAGTAGTAGTAGCACTAAATAAGTAGTAGAATGTAAAAAAAACACCTTTTGAGCGTTTTTTTAAGTTTCTTTCTCTCTTTTTCTTTTTCCCCACTGTTTCCCACTCTCTGTGCTTTTATTTTGAAATCTAAGATGCTTTTAAAGTTGTAGTAGCACTAAAGACGTCGTAGAATGTAAAAATAAAGCACCTTTTTAGCTGTTTTTTTAAGTTTCTTTCTCTCTTTTTCTTTTTCCCCACTGTTTCCCACTCTCCGTGCTTTTATTTTGAAATCTAAGATGCTTTTAAAGTAGTAATAGTACTAAAGAAGTCGTAGAATGTAAAAATAAAGCACCTTTTAAGTTGTTTTTTTAAGTTTCTTTCTCTCTTTTTCCCCAATGTTTCCCACTCTCTGTGCTTTTATTTTGAAATCTAAGATGCATTTAAAGTAGTAGTAGCACAAAATAAGTAGTAAAATTTCAAAATAAAGCACCTTTTTATCTGTTTTTTAAGCTCCTTCCCCTGTCTTTCATCTCTGTCTCTCTCCTCTCCCTCTATTCGGTTAAATTCAAACATCCATCATTGGCACGACTGTCACTACTGTGTTGCCAAAGCAATAAAATACATAACAATCTGGAGCTCGTGTGTGTGTGTTTGAGTGTGTGTTGATGTATTTCCCATCAGTCCTGGTCATCCTTACCCAACCCTTTCCCAGAATCCACCACTGACTCACTAGAAACAAATTACGAGTCAGCTGTTTGACTTATGAAGACAAAAGAAAAGCGTTTGTGCAGTTAAAGTGAACATACTGTACGCTGCTCTACTGTACTGGACGCTCACACCTGCTCAGCTATTTGCAACCTGCAGAACCGGAGCGACGACTGGTTTCGTGACTGTATTTTTATATGCACATTTGTTTGGAATTAAAGATGCAGAAAATAAACTCCTTGGTGAAGCTGTGAGATGTTAGTTGGAGGTTAAAGAAGAGCAGAATTTAATGTTTTTAACAGGATCTGGTTAGTGCAAACACTTTATTTTAAATGACACATAGAGTAGAATTTTTTTTTTCATTGTTAAGTTTCTTTCTCTTTCTCTTTCTTTTTTTCCATTGCATTCCACTTCTTTTGCATTTTCCTTTGAAATCTAAGATGCTTTTAATGTAGTAGTACCACTAAAGAAGTAGTAGAATTTAAAAATAACGCACCTTTTTAGCTGTTTTGTTAGCTTCTCTCTCTTTCTTTTTCCATTGTTTCCCACTTTCTGTGCTATTATTTTGAAATCTAAGGTACTTTTCAAGTCGTGGAATATAAATTTAAGCACCGTTTTAGCTGTTTTTTAAGTTTCTTTCTCTCTTTTTCTTTTTTTTCACTGTTTCCCACTCTCTGTGCTTTTATTTTGAAATCTAATATGCATAATTTAAGTACCTTTTAGACTGTTTTTTTTTGGAAAAGCGTTTGTGCAGTTAAAGTGAACATACTGTACGCTGCTCTACTGTACTGGACGCTCACACCTGCTCAGCTATTTGCAACCTGCAGAACCGGAGCGACGACTGGTTTCGTGACTGTATTTTTATATGCAAATTTGTTTGGAATTAAAGATACAGAAAATAAACTCCTTGGTGAAGCTGTGAGATGTTAGTTGGAGGTTAAAGAAGAGCAGAATTTAATGTTTTTAACAGGATCTGGTTAGTGCAAACACTTTATTTTAAATGACACATGGAGAATAGAGAGATTCTGACACAAATATCAACATTTAAAGCTTCATTTTGGTCACTTTCTCCTAATGGAAACTTTTGTTACCTATGATCAGTTCAAGGACTGTCAGAAAGTTCAGTTTTTTAACAATATTGCCTGTTTGACAGTTTCTTTTTTATGATAAACTGTGTATTTTTGGCGATCTTTGAAAGAAAACATTTATGATGTTTTTATAAAAAATACTACCCCTAAATGTCAAAGATCTGTGATGTGACATATATGTCACATTGGACGTTTATGGTATTTATTTTTATGATATTTCTTAATTTAAAATAAATAAACTCGAAATAAACTGCCTTTTTCTCTGCATCTCTACAACATATATTAAAATTGTGACCTTAATAGTGCTTTTTAACAACAAGTTATTTTTCAGATTTGTTTTTAAGTAACAAAATAATACTAAATCAATAATAAATAAAAACAAATAACAAACCTTATTAGGGTTAAATGCAATAAAGGACATCATATTAACTAGTTAGAATTGTTAAATGGGTTTGAACTTAGTCTCGTAACAAAAAATAAGTTTTTTGAAATGAATGTGAAGCATTAAACTGAATATGGGAGATTATAGAAGGTTTAAAGTGTTACACAGGTGTCACCATAGGTTCCTATGGGTTAAAGAAGAGGCTAAAGCGAGGAAGCTGTGGTGACGTACGCACCTGCCACAGGAAGCAGCTGGCCGTACCACGACCATTATGATGAGCGGTTTGTTTGTCGGTTCTTTCAATAAGTTTACAAAGGAACCACATCAGTGACACGTGTGGAAAATCCCAAACTATTCCCACGCAGCCGCCATGTGGTGCAGCTCCACATGTGACGGGTCAAACGGGCCTCCATACGGTTCTGATGCACTCTTAAAGGAATAATAATGACTCTATTTGTGATCAGGTGACATTAAACATGAGCCTGAGTCACGTTGGAGAGTTTTGTGGTAAATGTTGACAACGTTTAGGTGTCACTGAGTGTGTTTACATGCTGGTTGTGATTATATCTGAGATATGATGTTTGTGAAACACAGAGGAAGCTGTTAGTCACCGCCGTGTGATTCTAATATTATCTGAAGGTTGTCAAGGTTCAGGGTTGTCGGTTCGATCCCCAGCTCCTTGGGCAAGATATAGGGTCGTCCTGCTGCTACAGGTGGTTGTTCTGAGTCCTGCACATCCATAAATCTGTCACTTTTGTACTTATTGAATGACCTGATAGGTTGAACTCACCAAAACGTGTTAAGTTTATCTCTTTTTTACCATTATTTCCCACTTTCGGTGCTTTTATTTTGAAATCTTAGGTGCTTTTAAAGTAGTAGAATTCAAATTTAAGCACCTTTTTAGCTGTTTTTTAAGCTCAACCTAATAAAACCCTGATTAATGTATCTCCTCCATCTAATGTCAACTATAGAACTGTAAAAGACTCTTTTTACCATTGTTTCCCACTCTCTGTGCTTTTATTTTTAAATCTTAGATGCTTTTAAAGAAGTGGAATTCATAATTTAAGTTCCTTTTTAGCTGTTTTTTTTAAGTTTCTTTCTTTCTTTTTCTTTCTTTCTTTCTTTCTTTCTTTCTTTCTTTCTTTCTTTCTTTCTTTCTTTCTTTCTTTCTTTCTTTCTTTCTTTCTTTCTTTCTTTCTTTCTTTCTTTCTTTCTTTCTTTTTCTCTCTCTTTCCCCCCATTGTTTCCCACTTTCAGTGCTTTTATTTTGAAATCTTAGATGCTTTTAAAGTAGTAGAATTTAAAATGTAAGCACCTTTTTTACAACTTTCTGTCTCTCTATTTCTTTTTCCCCCCATGGTTTCCCACTTCCTGTGCTTTTATTTTGAAATCTGATGCTTTTAAGGTCGTAGAATTAAAATGTTGTTAGTTGTAGTTAGTCAGCTGTTCCTCTGCAGACTCTGGAGCGTCCCTGCGTCTCTTTTTATATAATTTTTCAAAGCTGAGATCTTTGTAACGTAACATGCTCAACAGCTGTTACGACGTTTCTGGGTTCAATTTTAATGTAAAACTGAAAAATCAGCCAGCAAACACTGATTAATGTAGCATTCATCTTCATGTGTGTGTGTGTGTGTGTGTGTGTGTGTGTTGCTTAATGAACCCCCACACTCACACACACACACTTTGACGTTGTCGCCGAGGTATGACGACAACAGGTGTCGGGAGCAGGCTCCTCATCGCCATGGAGACAATCAGCCGTTCACGCTTCAGCTGCTCTGAAAGCGAGAGAGCTTAGCCTCACGCTGCGTCACCTCAGCCCCCAGCACACACACACACACACACACACACACACACACACACACACACACACACTCCTTCACCTGTACGCCGCATGAACACAAACACTAATGACGCATTTCACAAGATGTTGTTTCAGTCGCAGCTCTGAATGTTTCAGAATCACTTCAAAGTGACGATGTTTCCTCAGTCCGCCCACTCAGGTGTGTTAGTGAGTTAGTTCACCTGGGGAGAGTCAGGAGGAGCAACATGCTGATGTAGCAACATGCTGATGTAGCAACACCCCGACAACCTCCAGCTGCTACATCTGCTACACAACACACATTACAACTTATGTTTTATCTTGTTAGTCATGTTTTACACACTTTTTGAAGAATTTATGACCTGTTATTGATATTCTGGGACTAAATTTGACAGTGTTTTCTCTAGTAATTATACAGTAAATACCCAAAAATAATATTTTTTAATAATTTTTGTAATCTGGGATTTAATTTGACAATGGTTTCTCTAGTAATTATACAGTAAATACAAAAAATATGTATTTTTTTAAATAATATTTAAAATCTGGGACTAAATTTGACAGTGTCTTCAATAGTAATCATACAGTAAATACATTTGAAAAATTAAATAATATTGATGACAGTGTTTTCAATAGTAATCATACAGTAAATTAAAAAAAAATGTTTAAATCATATTTATAATCTGGGACTAAATTTGACAGTGTTTTCTCTAGTAATCATACAGTAAATTAAAAAATTGTTTTAAATAATATTTATAATCTGTGACTAAATTGTGCAAGTGTATTTGTTAGTATTTTTTGTAGTTTTTATAATCTGCAGCTGTATTTGTTAGTATTTTTGTAGTTTTTATTATCTGCAGGTGTATTTGTTAGTATTTGCTGTAGTATTTATAATCTGCAGGTGTATTTGCCAATATTTTTTTGTAGTTTTTTATAATCTACAGGTGTATTTGGCAATATTTTTTGTAGTTTTTTTATATTCTCCAGGTGTATTTGGCAGTATTTTTTGAAGTTGTTCTATAATCTACAGGTGAGTTTGTCAGTATTTTTGTAGTTTTTATAGTCTTAAACTGAACACACTCACATGTAGTGTTCCTGTGGAGTTTCAGCTTACTGTACTGGTGACTGTAGAGGCTCACTTGGGGGACTCAAATACCCAGAATGCCTTGGAGGTGACAGTGTCTGAATCAAAGCAAATGATCTGTGTGATTACATCACATGGATCAGTTTTGGGAGTGAACGAGGAAGAACGAGGGAGGAAGCGTGTCATCCTCCATCTGGAGTCAAGAGGTCACAGCAGACTCCACCCACACACACTCACACTGGGTGTGTGTGTGTGTGTGTGTGTGTGTGTGTGTGTGTGTGTGTGTGTGTTTCCCAGCATGTGTTTCCCATCTGGTTCCACCCAGTCCCTCAACAGTGAGTTCATGCTGACCTATTTCCCTCATCTTTCTTTCTTTCTTTCTTTCGTTTATTGCTTCTTTCTTTCTTTAACAGCCAGAAAACAACATAAACTCTCTCTCTCTCTCTCTCTCTCTCTCTCTCCCTCTCACTTATTCCCAGATTATCTTCTTCTTCTCTTCTTTCTCCTGTCATTTCCTCCCTCCATCCCTCCAAAACATCTCTCTCTCTTTCTCTCTGTCTTTCTCTCCATCTCTCTCTCTCTCTCTCTCTCTCTCCTACTTATTCCCAGTGTCTCACTCTTGATTCCTCCAACACATCTCTCTCTCTCTTTCCTTCTTTCTCTCTCTCTTTCTCTCTCTCACACTTATTCCTAGAGTCTCTCACTCCTTATCTTTCTCTCTGTCCTCTCATTTCCTCCCTCCATCCCTCCAAAACATTCTGTATCTCTCTCTCTCTCTCTCTTTCTCACTCTCTCTATCTCTCTCTCTCTCTCTCTCTCTCTCACTCATTCCCAGTGTCTCTCACTCTTCATCTTTCTCTTCTTTCTCCTCTCATTTCCTCCCTCCATCCATCCATCCATCCCTCTTCTATCAGTGTAACACAACACCTCTGCCTCACGCTCGTCTCAGTGTGTGTGTGTGTGTGTGTGTGTGTGTGTGTGTGTGTGTGTCATGTGTTGCCTGTCACTCTGCTCCCCACGTGGCTAAAGATAACCATCGACGTGTCATTTAATCTGATTATGACTCTTAAGTCCCTCTCTCCTTATAATAAAGGCTAAATCTATGAATGGGGGTGACATCACCTCGTTTCTTTCTTTGGATCATGAGCCAATTAAAACACACTGTGTTCCTTTTTCTTCCGTACACATGTAGCAATCTGCCTCTATCTTCTTTCCTTTTTCTTTTTCTTTTTTTCTTTTTTTGTTGAGATCCTCACACTTGTTGCCAGAGAATTCCTGAAACAAGTGAGCAGAATTGGAAACAAGTGGAGTGACCTCACTCTGCTGGCAGAGCGTTCACACTCCAAGGCCTGAAGGTCCAAACAACGACTCAGGACTCAATTGCTGCAACAAATTATTGTTTTGTTAACTTCTCAACTTCCCATTGAGACCATAACTCATATAAAGATCCTCAGCACATTGTTCCAGAGTCTGATAGTGGGATATTTTAACATGCGCGGTGTTGACTGATGCAATGTTTTGCATGAGTGACAGTAGCTGAAGTCCATTGCACAGAGTTTGTGCAAAATTTTGCCATTTTTTGTCCTCAAGAACTGAAAAAACATGGTCAAGATATTCTCCAGAACAAAGGGTGGCTGTGGCTCAGTTGGTAGAGCGGGTCGTCCAGTGATCGGAGGGTTGGTGGTTCGATCCCTGACCATGGCAGCCTACATGTTGAAGTATCATTGAGCAAGATACTGAACCCCAAATTGCTCCCGATGCTGCATTCATTGGTGTGTGAATGAATTCCCAATGGTGGCAGGTGGCACCGTTTAAGGTAGCCTCTGCCACCAGTATGAATGTATGGGTGAATGAGTGCAGTCTGTAGTGTAAAGTGCTTTAAATGGTCGCAAAGCAACTAGAAAAGCGCTATATAAGTGCAGGTCCATTTACCATTTTACCAAAGAAAATCCCATGCTGTGATTTGGTTTCAAAAGCTATTGACATTTTGGAGAAATCTTCAAGAATTGCATTTTATGGCGAAAAGATAAAAGCGAGCTCTTGTGTTGTGTTTCCTGCTGAGAAAGCCCCTTATTGTGAATCTAGTGTGTCAGCCATCCATCCTCTGAATGCTCCAGGTCTCTAGTTTGTGGTTGTAAAGTTTCATGAGGCTGTGATTATCCTAGAGGTCACAGCAGCTCATTTTATGTATCCTTTATTTAACCTGGTAAAAGCCTCACTGAGATAAAAAAAAATCTCTTTTTCAGAGACACCTGGCCAAGACGGCAGCATAAAAAACATTAAATGCAGTTTTCACAAACATTAAATACAAATACAGCCATCACAACACTGAGTGAGCATCACTAGCCAACTTATATGTAGCAGTCACATTTTCACATTTTATTTGTCCTTTAAAATCAATTTTATCCACTGAGCTCAAGTTTCACTCACTAACATCATCACACATGAAGAACATTGAGCTCATTGAGTCCACAAGAGTCTCAGCTTTACACTCAGACCCCATTTATGCAGCTCACAGACTGTTTAGGGACCCCAGGATGCAAGAATACTCAAATACAATAGGGAAAAATAACACATTTGTACTTACTGAATGAGAAAAACGGCTTGTTTTTTCGCCTCAAACTGCATATTATCAGCATAAAGTGGGCATGTCTGTAAAGAGGAGTCTCAGGGTACCCATAAAACCTGTTATCTTTCAGATATCTTGAAGTCAGAGGTCAAGGGACCCCTTTGGGGACTAATATCATCTTATATGAAGACATTTGGGCTCATTGAATCCAAAAGAGTCTCAGCTTTCCAGTCAGACCCGATTTATGCAGCTCACAGACTGTTTAGGGACCCCAGGATGCACAAATACTCACATACAATATAAAAATAACAAAATAACACATTTTTACTGACTGAATTAGAAAAACTGCTTGTTTTTTACCTCAAACTGCATGGGATTTGCATAAAGTGGGCATGTCTGTAAAGAGACTTGTGAGTATCCAAAGAACCAATTTTGCTAAAAGTTACCTAACTTTGGAGCCTTATTTCAACCCTGATACTAACAAGATTGTATCAATTGATCTCTTCTTCTAGATCTTCTAGCTGTAAGAAGGAAAACAGTCTGCAGTGACTCCCAGTCAGCCATTTTTATTCTTACAAAGATATATCTTTATTTTATGAATCATCCCTTCTCAACAGCCTTCTGGTTACTCAGGACACTTCTGTGTGTGACCACACTGGTGTCTAAGCAGGACGTGATGATATCAGACATTCTGAGTGTACTTAAAATACGTTTCCAAATAGCTCTGGGTTTGTTTACATCCTGTGTTGTCCCCTGATTGCTCGGGTTGCTGATCCTCCTGGATCCCTTCCTCTCCATGTCACTCAGCACAGCTGTTTTAAAGTGTTTTGGTCCAAGTCCAAGTCTTAAGTCACTTGAAGCAAGTCTAACTCGAGTTACACGTCTACATGTACAGACAGCAAATAGGTTTAACCCTTTATCATTTGTCACCTCCTGTTATAGAGAATTAGAGGTTGTGTGCAGTGGATTTTTAGGGGGAGATAGCAGGTCAACAATAAATGCCACATAGAAGTGTTCATGGTATGCTATGGGGACCAATATAATCACACATAAAGAAAATTGGGCTCATTGAAATCCACTATTTTTAACACATTTAAATGCATGGAATCTGCATAAAGTGGACATGTCTCTAAAGAGGATACTCGTGGGTACCCATAGAACACATTTTCATTCAGATATATTGAGAGTAGAAGTCAAGGAACCCTTTGAAAATTGCCATTTGGGCTCATTGGATCTACAAGAGTCTCAGCTTTCCAGTTGTACCCAATTTATGCAGTTCATTGACTGTTTAGGGACCCCAGTATTCAAACCACCATTTTTAACACATTTATATGCATGGAATCTGCATAAAGTGGGTTTGTCTCTAAAGAGGATGCTCGTGGGTACCTTTGGAACACATTTTCATTCAGATATAGTGAGAGTAGAAGTCAAGGAACCCTTTGAAAATGGCCATTTGGACTCATTGGATCCACAAGAGTCTTAGCTTTCCACTAATACCCGATTTATGCAACGGATTCACAGACTGTTTGTGGACCCTAGTATTCAAATCCACCATTTTTAACACGTTTCCGCATAAAGTGGGCCTGTCTCCAAACAGGATACTCGTGGGTACCCATAGAACACAATTTATTTTGGTTATCTTGAGGTTAGAGGTCAAGGCCCCTTTTGAAAATGGCCAATTAGGCTCATCAGATCCAGAATATTGCATGAGGAAAACGTTGTGGTTTTTGCCTTAAACTGTATTTTATCATCATAAAGCCAGACATGTATGTAAAGGGGAGACTTGTGGCTACACATAAAGCCCATTTTCATTCAGATATCATGTAGTCAGAGATCAGAGGATCGCTTAAAATTGGCCATGTCTTCGGAAAAATTACGCATTATTTCACCCTTCTTGACATGATATCATGACATGGTTGGTACCAATGGAATCCTCAGATCTCCAGGTTTCATATTATATCATATATATTTATAAATGTGATTTTTAAATGTATTTTCTGTAGCCATAAAATTGAGCCTGCTGCAACCTCTGAAACAAGACAAAAAAAGCAAAGTTGAATGGTACACAACATGCACTAAAACATGACTGGATAGCCAAACTTTTATACAACATTGGACATTTTGCAAAAGACAAATGCCTTGACACGTGCAGCCGATGTGGGCAGATAATTAATTTTAAGTCATGCAAACCTTCACAGCTGTGCAGCCGTGACAAGCTCGTATTGTTGATGTTCTGAGTAATTCAGCAGTAACAAAAGCGTGACACAGATTGATGATTCTGATCATTAATATGGAAGAAGTTGTGTCATGCATGCTGTGAGATCCTGACACTGACACATGTCGTGTTTGTGAACTGCCTTAATAGCATTCAGGGTTAAATTAGAGACATTTGTGGACACTGGTTAGCTCCAGCCGCTGGGTGACATGCACACATCTCTGCAGCAGAGAGGCATGCTGTGACCCTTTGGGCTTTCCATATCTTTACAACTTCCGAGGTCGGAAGTTGGAGCTTACGAGGAGCACTTGAAGGCAGCATCAGTCTTCTCATGTACTCCCTCAGTGTCCGCTGTCTCCCTGAGCGCTATCATTCTTCCCATTCAGCTTCCTGCCCTATAAATATTTGAGCAGCACCATTAGGGAGTGAGGTAATCTTAACACACACGCTCACGCACACACTGGCGCTGGGCTGCCATTAAGGCGTAGTAGTGCCTAATAGTCTTGTCGGCGCGCTAGGCCCCGGAGCTAACGGGCTAATTAAGAGCGAAACAGGTTTAACGAGTTTAGACTGTTCATTAAGGCAGAAACCTGATTAATTAACGGTCGAGGGGGAGAGTTCGTTAACGAGTCGCGTGATTAATTAAAAACTACAGACGACAGAACGTAACTTTAAATGGGGAAAAAGGTGAGGAGTGATTACTAGCACCGGAAGGAAGGAGGGGAAGAAAGAGAAGAAAGAGGGAGGAAAGAGAGAGAGAGATGGACAAAGAGAGGGGAAAGAAAAGAGCAACAGGGAGATAATGGAGAGGAGAAAGGAGGAGAAGAGAGAGAGAGGGGGGGGAGGACAATGATTGACAGGAAGGAAAAGAGTGAAAGACTGAAACTGTTCCAACAAGATATATAGAGAGAAAGTGGACGAGGATTGACAGAGAGAGAGATAAGAAGGAGAAAGGGCGAGATCAACAGGATTAAGGAGGAGAAGAGAGAGAGAGAAAGAGAGAGAGAGAGAGGTGGGAGGAAAAGAGTGAAAGACTGAAACTGAAACTCCAACAAGACATAGAAAAAGAAATAAAGAGGGAGAGAGAAATTGAAAGTGGGAAAGGAAAAGAAGATGTGGACGAGGATGGACAGAGAGAAAGAAAAGACGAAGAAAGAGGGAGATAAAGGAGGAGAAGAAAGACAAAGAGAGGGGGGAGGACAAAGATTGACATTAGGAGAGAGAAAAGAGTGAAAGACTGAAACTGATCCAACAAGAGAGAGAAAGAAAGAGGAAAAGGGAAAGAAGAAGTGGACGAGGATGGACAGAGAGAAAGAAAAGCTGGAGTAAGAAGGAGATCAACAGGATAAAGGAGGAAAAGAGAGAGAGGGGGGGAGAGAGAGAGAGAGAACGAGAGAGAGAGAGAGACGGAGAAAGAGGGAGATAAAGGAGTAAAAGAAAGAGAGAGAGACAGAGGTGGGAGGACAATGATTGACAGTAGGAGAGAGGAAAAAGGTGGGGAGAGAAAGAGTGAAAGACTGAAACTGTTCCAACAATGGACAGAGTTTAGAGAGAGAGAAATGGAGAGAGAGAGAGAGAGGGAGAGAGAGAAAGAGAGAGAGAGAGAGAGAGAGAGGTGTCAGGGGTCAAAAAGACATTAAGACAAAGAGATCTTGGAGAATTAAACAAAGGCTTAATACAACAACTCTCTCTCTCTCTCTCTCTCTCTCCCTCTCTCTCTCTCTCTCTCTCTCTCTCTCTCTCTCTCTCTCTCTGATGAATATCGTCTCTTTTGTGTTTGCTGGTGAAGAGGCCGAGTCGTGTGATTTGCTCCTCGCTGGAGGTCAGAGTTCAGGGGGAATGAAACTTCGACAAGAAACAGGACAAACAACAGTGAAAATTCTTTTTTAAAGAATTTTTAAAAAATCAATAATCTCCAAGGCTCTTCTTACTTGTGTTTAATTCAGATCAAAAGTGCCGTCCAGTTACTGTAGAGGTTTACTGAAGTCTGGAGAACATCTGAAAAATCTGTCCTGGACTTTTGCTGTTTTACACATGGAGCTTACAGCAGGAGACTTAAGACACAAAAAAAGACACAAAATGACTTACAAAGACACGAAAAGACATGAACAGGGCTCAAAAATGGACAAAATTACCAAAAAAGACACAAAATGACCAAAAAAAAAGACACAAAATGACCAAAAAAAAGACACAAAATGACCAAAAAAAGACACAAAATGACCAAAAAAGACACAAAAAGACATGAAAAGGATTCAAAAATGGACAAAATGGACAAAATGGACAAAATAGCCAACGACTCCATAGAGTTAATTTGTGTTTTATCTGAATGGTTTTGTGATTTTTCATGTATTTCAAAGCTCCTAAGTGGCCTAATGGTCGAGTTAAAGAGGATTTAAAAGGACAAATCAAACTCACGTTTTGTCTTAAACAAAGTGAGTGTTTCCACTACAGTGTGTTTGTGTTTTCGAGGAGGAAAAGAGAGAGGAGAGGAGAGGAGAGAAGAGGATGTGAGGTGAAGAAATCCAGAGGAGAGGAGCAGAGAGAGGAGGGAGGGCCGGGAGGAGGAGAGACAAAGGAGAGAGGATGAGGAGGAGAGCCGGCTGTGGAGGAGGAGCAGGTGCTGCTGACAGCGCCTTCATCTGTTCCTATGGTTTCCTCTCCCTGTGGTTGTGTGTGTGTGTGTGTGTGTGTGTCAGTGTGTGTCTGTGTGGTTGTGTGTGTGTGTGTGTGTGTGTGTGTGTGTGTGTGTGTGTGTGTGTCCTCACAGACAGAGAGAGAGACTAACAGTAGTAAAGCCTGCAGGAGTAAATGGAAACAGTGTCACAGCGAGCCAAAGAGTGTGTGTTGATGTAAGTTCACCTGTGAGTGGACATCTGTTTGGCCTTGAGTGTGTGTGTGTGTGTGTGTGTGTGTGTGTGTGTGTGTGTGTGTGTGTGTGTGTGAGACACAAAATGAGCATTAGCATTTATTGATGTGCATATTTTTGATATTACGCCACATTGAATTAATGCACCTTTATTCTGTTTCTGATGGGAAATCAA